>NW_026712311.1:7026416-7207113 GCF_030504385.1 Musca domestica
CCCCTCACTTACGCCATTAGTAACAAAAATAGCAATGCGAAGATGAAACGCTGGAAATGTACTCTGGAGGAATATAATTACGAATTGCGGTACAAACCCGGAAGACAGAATGTCGTAGCAGATGCTCTGTCTAGAACGGTACAGAAGGACAATAATGCTATTACTCCGATTAATTCACTGACTCCCACACAGCATAGTGCGGAGAGCTCATCAGAGACCCTTATACCAGTGTTGAGTCACCCATTAATGTTTTCAAGAACCAGCTTCTCATAAGTGTGGATGACACATCAACGTACCAGTTCAATGTTGTTTTCCCAAGCATCCACCGACACACAATTACTGAACCACATTATGACGAACGAAAACTCCAAACAATCTTGAAGAGGTATTTGAACCCGTCTGTAATTAACGGAATCAAGGCACCCGAACAAATAATGGGAAAAATTCAGAACATTTACCCACTCCATTTTAGCCAGTACAAATGCAGGTTTACTCAGAAGGTAGTAGAAGATATATTATCAGAAAATGACCAGGAAAAAATAATTATTGATACCCACAATAGAGCCCATAGGAACGACAGAGAGAACAAAACACAGATTTTGGAAAATTATTATTTTCCGGGGATGTCGGGAAAAATAAAGCGAATTATAAAACTGTGCACGACGTGTAAGAAAAACAAATACGAGAGACATCCCAATGAACCTTACCTTTGTGAGACGCCTATTCCAAATTACCCAGGTCATACTATTCATATTGATATATTCTCTACAGATAGGAAATTAGTTCTGACCTCCATTGACAAATTCTCAAAGTACGTTAAAGTGAAAATACTAGACGGAAGATCTACTGAGGCTATTAGAAGACCACTGAGGGAATTATTATTCTCTTACGGAGTTCCGAAGAATGTGGTAATGGACAACGAACCGTCTTTAAATTCCAGTTCGATATTATTCATGATGAAGGACGAATTAGGAATAAATATTTTTACGACCCCATCCTACAGGAGCGAGGCTAACGGACAGATAGAACGCTTTCATTCTACCCTCGCTGAGATAATGAGATGTTTGAAAAGTGATGGAACATCCAGGAATTTTGAGGAATTACTGGAGAGGGCTGTTAATGAATACAATCACTCGATTCACTCCACGGTGAATAGAAGACCTGTTGATTTGTATTTTGGACGCACAATTGACTTTTCTCCACAAGACATAGAGACTACCAGACGGAATATTGTTGACAAACTCAGACAGAAACAGGCCAACGACTTGACGTATCATAACAAAAGAAACGACCAGTTAAGGATTATATTCCCGGACAATTAATTTATGTAAGCAACAACAAAAGGTTAGGAACGAAACTAAGCGACCGTTACAAAGAGGAAATAGTTAAGGAAACCGGAATACCACCGTTTTGACCGAAAGCGGAAGGGTTATTCACAAAAGCCATATTAGAAATTAATAAAATCCTAAATTCTACAGATTGTTTCCTGGAAACGCCCTGGCTGACTTCAGCATCCTCGACTACTCGAACGCAAGACTCATTTCAATTCATAATGGAATAGCAAGGAAACAGAACGGGACATTTAAAGTAATTCATTCAATAGATCTTGAACAGTATGAAAACCTCACTCGTGAAACCGAACACATTCTGGACAAATTCGTGAACCTAGACCATCCTCTCCGTCCATTTATGAAGCAACAATTAATTGACATCAATGGACTATTAGACCGTCTGATGCCGCACAGAGAGAAAGATCGATAGACTTCATAGGAAGTGCTTGGAAGTGGATTGCAGGCAGTCCAGATAGTCATGATTTTCAGATCCTAGAACAGAAAATTGGCAATATTTTGGAAAATAACAATAGACAGCTGATAATAAACCAATTAATTTCGGAAAGAATAACCGAAATAACTAATAAGACGAATGAAATGATAAAAAGGGAAGGGTGGAACGATGAAGTAGTATTCAAAATCGAAAGAAAACTTAATTTTATTGAAAAAGAGTTACAAAACGTAGAGTTTGCAATACAGTGGGCTAAAGCTAATATCGTCAATTCATTTCTGCTTTCTAAAATCGAAATCGATCAAATAAACACTGTTTTTGAAAAATATAATATTCCTACTTATTCGATAGATGAACTATTAACTTTTGGATCCGTAAAAATTGTTACAAATAAACGAGAAATTTTGTACATCCTTAGTATCCCTGTAACTCAAGAAGAAGTTTGTAAAGTATATTTCATAAAACCTATAAAAACTGGAGATGTAATTGATAAAATTGAATACGAAAAAATTTTGGAATGTAATAAGAATTATTTGGAATAAAAACAGAATGTAAAAGTAATTACGACATAACAATTTGTAATAGAGATAAGCTTATTTCATTAAGAGATGATAAGTGTATAACTAATTTGTTCGAAAGTAGAGTAGGGAAATGCACCCAAATAAACAACGAACACATACCAACAATTGAAGAGATCGGATCGGACTTGCTCTTGCTGAACCAATATCAAGGCGCTATCAGTGTAGACAACGAGCAGATTTTTTTAAACGGGACTTATCTCATCAAACATTTCAACGTCACTATAAGAATCGATGGCCACAGTTACAGTTCAAGAGGAATAAGTGCCAATAAACCTCTTCCCGCCTTTTTGCAACCAAAAGGTCCAAAGACAAATTAGAAGAAGTAATATCATTGGAGCTGCTTAAACAGTTGAACGTAAAGAACATCGAACGAATACGATCTATGGAAACCAAAGGTACCTTAGCAGTCGGCATCGGTTGTGTTTCTGCAATAATCCTTACAACTATAACAATAATATCACTGAGAAGAAAATATGCAAAAAACTCCGAAAATAATAATCTGAAAATCGAAGATGCCCCAAGAGATGAAATAGAGATTGCGGAAGTAAATTTACCTACAACTTCGAAAGAAACTAAAACATCCAGCATTTACAATATTCATTCATTTTGAACAATCGGGACGATTGTATTTAAGAGGGGAGGAGTTAACACCAGACATATTCAAATTCAACATTAGCAACCCAAAGAATTCATCAACCAAAGTATAAGCGTGTCATTTTGCTGACACTGCAGTTCCCACCGAAACACTGACAACAACATCCAACAGGCAGACAGCAACATTCCATCGCCAACACGAGCAGGTGTCCAGTATCATCTGGGTGCATGAATCCAAAGTATAAGTTAGGGTAGTTTTATTTCATTCTTTACTTTGTAGTCCGGAACCTTAACCAATAAAGACGTGATTGCTTGCAGTAAGCAGCAATCACAAATTTTTAAAAAAAATAAATAAATTAACATTGAATTAATTTATATATATATATATATATATTTTTAATAAGGTAACATAATACACGAATTCAATGTATTAAATACATTAAAGTCCATATTCGGGTTTTTACACCCTACAACACTATGTGTTGGGGGTATTATAACTTTCATTGGGTCAAAAATTATGTAACACCACGAAATATTGGTTTCCCACATATAGTGGGAAAGTATATATGGATCTTCCTATCTCGCCGAGCTGAGTCGATCTAGCCATGTTAATTTGTAATCACTCTACAGGTCGCCATTTTGGCCCGATCTTCACGAAATTTAGAATGTAGCTGGGGTTAAGGTCAGAATATAACCCTATTTCTTTTGGAGATGATCGCATAATATTTAGGGGTTGAAATGGACCAAAAACTTAAAAATTTCCTGATTTTGCAGTTGCTCTACAGGTCACAATTATAGACCAATCGAAGTTTAGCATGGGGCTAGAGCTTTGGACTGGGCAGAAGCCTTCCGATTTTGATGGTCATCGGGTAATATTTAGTGGTTTAGTAGACCATAGCATTTGCGATGAATAAAAGTCAATTTTTCCCATTAATCCGCGAATATTTACTGCCGGCGAAATCACAAATAGACGAACAGGTCAATTCTGACCGTTACGTAGATGCCGATAGTAAAAATATCGGATATATATAGAGAAATATATACAATGTATATATACAAAGGAAGGGATGCTTAGATCTTCAGAATGGCTGAAGCGATTTTGACAAATTTTGTCAATTTAGAATGCCCTTGTGGCATTAAAGTCTAAATACTAAAAAATCGCATAAAAAGATACCAATAATGATGTTCATATAGATTTTGTAGTATTTTGTGACACTTTATTTATTTTTTCATATTTTTTATCGCATGCGACTTTTTTTTAAATTGACTTATAATATTGAAGTACTTGTTTTGTAATATTTTTTCACTTTACAACACAGGTTAGGGTTATTATTTATATACAGATTGCAATTATCGTTCGATCCTCACGAAATTTTTCACAAAGGTAGGGTTAGGCTCAGAAGGGCTTAGCCTATTGTTTTCAAAGATGTCCGCAATATATTTAGGGGTTGAAATGGACCTGCAATTCAAAATGTTCCTGATTTTGCAGCCGTTATAAAGGTCCCAAATATAAACCTAAGGACATGAAATCTGGCATGAAGTTAGAGCTTAGGACAGCGGGTAGAATGGACCACTACTTTTGTGTAAAAAAATACCAACATTACTTACAGGCGATACACAATAGGCTAACTTCTGGCTTTTTATGCTGATTTCGTTGACGAATATAGCCTAATATCGTAGACAAGCAAATCATATAGATGAGTCTACATTTGGAGACACAGATGAGATGATCGGAAAATATTTAGGGGTTTAAATGAACCAAAAACAGAAAAAAAATTCTGATCACACAATTGAAGACAATCGAATCACAGGGAAGAATTCTGGCATTTTGGATGACCATTGGAATATATTTAGCCGTAAAATGGACCACAAAAACTAACAGCACGACGGAGAAAATGTCCCTGGTCAAAATGCTACGGGTAATATCTGGGCAGTGCTCCGTGACAATTTCAAAAGCGAAATCTTCCAAAAAGGATTTGGACATGAGGGGGCTTCTAACATATTGTAGTGTTGTAGGGTATCACATGGTCGGCCCCCACAACTATAGGCTAATGTATTATATCTATTATTAAAAAAAAAAAAAAAACTTCACAAAAATCTATAAAATAAATAACGATTCATCTCAATAAAAAAAGTATAAAATTCAGTTAGTAATAAAGAAAATAAAATAACCTAAAAATAAACAATGAAAAATAAATTTGTACTCTATATGGAAAAAATCAGCCCAAAATCCGCCCAAACCACAAAATTTATCTTTTTTCCGCCAAAATTTGGACGGAAACGCCCAAAACGGCAACACTGCTCATGATTGTAGATACTTTAGAAGTTTTGATTGGAATTTCCAACCAAATTAGCTGTAATTCACACCACACCAGTTTCTCGTGGAATACATTAGCTCCTCGCAAAAAAATATTAAATTCCAGTCCGTATTTGGTATAGTCGGCATATAGTGGTTCCTCCTAATTTTTGGAATTTTATTAGCATAGGTCCCAATTTAACTTTTCGGATTTTCATTCTAAGGTTCAAGTAAAATATTCCTAATGTAGTTCCACTTTTTGATATAGCTCTCATACAACGGTACCTCCTGATTTTGAGGAGCCTCATTTATATTTCTTCTTTCTAAAATTGTATGCCGGTTTCTTTGCACTGTGCTTTAAGACATTCCCTCCGCACACACAACCAAACACGTGCAGAGAACAAATCGAAATCAAAACAAGTTAAAGAAAAAAGTAAAAAAACCAAAAACACAAAAAATACCGCAGAAAAGCCATGTTAAGATGGATTTTGTTGAGGAACAACGACGACCACGACGTCGTCGGCGTCATTGCTTGCTGTTGCCTGTATCGCAAATGGCAAATGGAAGCACAGAAAAACAAACGCCAACAGCCGCCAGCCAGATACAAGAAATCAGTTGCATTCGGGCTTTCTAAAAAGAACCAGTGGCGACGAGCAGCGACTAAGTCAGCCAAGAAGCACAACGCGGCAAATAAATAGCAAACAACTCGGCGATTTGAAAAAAAGAGAAAAAAATTCCAAAATTCTTAGTTAGATTTACGACCTCAAAAATAATTAACGGTAAAATGTTTATGTTTTTATAAATTTGAAATTAAAAACAACAAAAACCCAATTCAGCTTTCTTCCGTTGAGTTGAGTGTATGTGGCCATAAAAATCCCAGACCCTAAAAGGTGCGGGTAGATATTTGAATATTAATTATTTTACTATTCAATGAATTTTGTACCCAGCGAATTACAAGTGAAAGTTGTTGGTTTTTTTTCTTTAATTCTTGAGGTTTCTTGTTGGAATCGAAGGTGAAAGGCCTGACTGCTGATGAGGTGAATGAAGGGCGGGGGGGGTGATAAGGTCTTAAGTGCATTCGTTGTAGCCCCCCCCCCACTCACGTATGTGTGATGCATGTGAACTTTTAACGCGTCACAAAGAGTGCTAATGAAATTTCGCAAAGAAACACAAAGCCAAGAAGAAAATGAGAAAAAAAACGAATTCCGAAACGTGTTTAGAAAAAGCCCCATTATGGCTGTGGCTGGGCCTGCAGTCAGCTTGCAGTATGAAAATACCTATGTTGAAATTAACGCTCTCAAGCAAAAGAGATAAGACAACAGCACAACTGTTTTGTAAACTAACATTACAAAATGTTAGTTAGTAGCTTAGCTTTGGAAAATCTCTTTGAAACGGCCAAACAAAGACCTTTGGCCAATTTGTTGTGCTTATCATAACATTATGAGAGCTGCTGACGAAGTTCTTCGAAGTGATTTTCAGGTTGAATGAATGAATGTTGTAATTAAAACATATGTACGTTAGCAATGTGAATGTGCCGTGTGACTAACCGTGTTGTGTGCAGAACCGGCTTGAATACCTTTGATACAGTGGAACATTTGTTGATATGCTTCTGAAAGGTTCTACCGTTCCATAAAATCACAAAAAGTGAAGACCAAAAGTAGCAAAAAATACTGATGCGCATAACTCTGCACCCAAATTGGATTCTGAAATCTTAAACCAATAATGCCCTACAAAATTCATCTACAAATTAGAGACCCGAAATAACTCTCTAAAAAATCTTATAATCCAACTGCCTATATTGTACCATTAAACCTACATCTTCAACAACTCTCAATTCGGTTTTTTGGAATATAACCTTTTTTGGGCAAAAAGACGTTCCCCTGTTTTAATTGTATACTTGAAATGCATAAAAACCTCTAAATCCCGATTGTCCGTATACCTACATAAAAAGTATTGACGTTATTAATTAAATTGCTTTGTTTTATACGATTCTGGTTTTAACAAATATATGATATCGGTCACATAGGTATCCACGTACGTATGACAATTATTTTAATTGTTTTTCTTAAACCGGTTACTTGTGAAAATATCCGTGGTAGATTTTAACAAAACAAAACAACAAAAAAATTCATTAACATTATTAACTTGTTTAAACAAGCTGATCTATATTTGGTGAGAATGCGTCTTTCTTTCAACCTACCTACCACTGTCAGTCATTAATGTTAATATGACAACAAACACAATAATAATACAACAACAGCGCAATACCGGCTACTTTGTTGTGGAGGCACCTACATGGACGCCAATCTTCAGCAAAGAAAATAAATAACAACAATAATAACTGTCAGTCAGTAAGGCAGTGGTAATGTTCTGATATGGGAATTACTTAATTGGGGATTTTAAGAAGTTGTTTGGAATTGGTGTGAAATATAAACGTGTGCCCTAGATGGGCAGATCAATATGGTTTTTAATAGAAATGTTTTATGGAGCTCCAATAAAAATATCAAAAGACAAAATCAAAACAAGAACAAAAACACAAATAAACCAAAATAAAAAATAAGGTACGTCAAGCGAAAAGTCGGCTGTCAGAATTCCATGTAAGAACATCTCAGGTATAATTAAGGGAGATCCCCATGAAAAATAGGTCTTTTGTATAGAAGTCAATTTCATGTAAGTCCAATGGGTCCTTGATTACTTTTCACAGAATAATATTTTTTCCTTAAAGGAAGCCAATAAATTTTATTACAGAAAACCAATAGATCCTACAAAAAGTAAAATAAGTAAAAAATCAGCAAAGTTCGGCCGGACCGAAATATTTATATCCCCCATCATTTAAAAGAAAGTTGAAAAATTTCCAAAAAAAAATACCGCTCAAATGAAAACCGTTATCTGGGGGCTATACGAAGTAGTGGGCTTGCATAATTAATTTTTGTCATAGGCTGTAGTAACGATTCCGAATACGAAATTTGAAACAATTCCGTTGAATAATGTCGCTAATATCATCAAAAGGCCGAATAAAGAAAGGTACCTTTTTATGTGAGCTGTACCAAGACGTAGACCAGCATAGACATTTTTTCTTCTTAGGCTGTAGTATCCATTACGAACTTCAAACACCAAATTTGAAACAATTCCGGTTAATAATGTAGCTTAAATCATCAAAATACGGAATATCGGGAGGTATCATTATATGGGGGGCTAGGCGAAGACGTGAATTTGCATACACAATTTTTCGTCTTAGATTAAAGTACACATTAAGAACTTTAGATATGAAATTATAAACAATTCCGGTGAATAATGTGCCAAAAGTCATGAAAATACTGAAAATATGGGGGCATCGTTATATGTGTGCTATACTAAAACGTGAACCTATGTAGATAATTCTGTTCCAGGGGGTAAAGTACTCAAAGGGAACTCATTGTGCAGAATTTCAAACAATTCCATTGAAAAATATTGCTAATATAATAAAAATACCGAATATCGGGAGGTACCGTTATATGGGAGATATACGATATCGTGGACATATATAGACAATTTTCTTTGAGGGTATAAAATACTCACAAAGAACTCCTTATGCAGAATTTCAAACAGTATCATTGAAAAATTTGGGTAAAATCATCAAAATAAAGAATATTGGGGGGTATCGTTATGTGGGGGATATAGGATAACGTGGACCGATATAGCCCATCTTCGAACTTGACCAGCCTGCAGACAAAAGACTGATATTTGCAAAATGTTAGCTTCCTATCTTAATTCGTTTTGAATCTAACGAGATTACAAAAGACGGATAGACGGGCGAACGGACAGGGCTAAATAGTCTTAGAACTTTACGATGACCAAGAATGAATGAATTTAATATACCCTCCAACTATGTTTGGTGGAAGGTATAAAAGACATTATATTCGACCAGTGCGATTTGGTACTTTACACCATGAGAAAAAAAGGCAGCCTTAAAAACCAGCACCAATATTTATTATTAGAGCTAGACCCAAAATTAAATATCACTTCTGGGCTTAAGCCTTCAAAACCACGAATATGGGGTGGTACTGTTATCTTCATGATTTGTCCAGGTTAGATGCAGGGTGATTTCATACCCTTCAAATATTAGAAATGTCACTTTAGGCATCCTGGCGGTGTAAATACTATAGAGTGTAAATACGGATTTGGGTAACTTAGATATAAAATAAATTTATATGAGAGCTTGACAGATTTTGACTAAATTTAACATACTTATAGGTTCAATTCGGCCGTATGTGCTAAAATGTATCAAATATTGGCTTATATTACACTTTTGATGCACAATAATCCTGACATCGGGCCAATATACTTGGGAACTATGGCTACATCGACTCTTGTCAATTTCAATAGCTTTCGTTCTTGCGCCAAACAAATGATCGGTGCAAAATTTCATCACAATCGAACAATAAATGCTGCTAATATTTTTCTTTCATAAATACGTGGACAGACGGGAGGAAGGACATGCATAATTTGATTCAGAATCATCAGAATACCAAATATCGGGAGGTACTATTTTATGGGGATTTAGGAAAACGTTGACATATATAGACACTGATATGACACACGAGGAGGACCCATTACCGTCTCTAAATACTAAATTTTAAACAATTCTGAGTTATTAGAATATCGAATATCGGCAGATACCATTATATGGAGGCTCTATGAAAACGTACACCAATATAGCTCCATTTCAATAACAATCATCCTAAAGAAACAGGAAACTATTATGCCAAATTTCTACGTCAAATATGGACGTCACTTAGAATACTATGCTGATCACGAATATATACCCGTTTTTTTGTGAGATGGTGTTACAAATGGAATCATGAATTTAATGTAGCTGTATTTATATGTTGGGCGATTTCTAATATTTTTCGTACGGAGTCGACAAAGCTGCTTAGAATAACAAATATTAAGTTATGGTCTTTGTTTCGTTGAAAAATATTACCAACCTCGCAACATATCTTCAATCATCTAAACTTGGTCCCATGTTTAAGAACCTAAAATGTCCAATTTCTGGTGGAAATTTCATACAATTACCCATTAACCTGTAGTCGGTGGTAAACTCATAACTAAATGTGTTCGGATATTATCCATCTTCGATATTGACCTGACTGCAGAAAAATGACAGCGCAAAATCTTGGTTTCCTAGACAGATGGATAGATATGGACACTGACTTTGACTTTGTATAAAATATTAGAAAAAAATTATTCGATTCAGATTGATTGATAAAATGCTTTCTTGAAGAGGAACCCAGTACCACTCTATAAGAAGGCCTTTATGAATCCCAATAGAAAACCAATTAGTCTTCTCGGAAAGAAATAATAACCGGTATTCTCCTAGAAGAACGATATATCTTAGCATTTAAGACAAACAGGTCTTTTTATAAATAACCAATGAGTCATTTTATTGAAGACAGAGTGGATCTTCCCAATATATTTTTAAATTGAATACCATTAGTATTCTCATAAAATACGTAAGAGGTCTTATTAAAGAAAATCAATATATTTATCAATACAATACGGCAGGCTTTCTTATATATCTGAGATCTCCATGTAGAAGATTGGTGGCTCTTCATGATGAAGTCTTTTTATAAAATAATGTTTTTAATGTCAATTCTAAATTTACCTTCAATCACAGAAAACCAATATTTTTTACTAAAAGCAATGGAGACCAATTCCTACTCGCTTTTGAAGAAGGGCAGCTTTTTTTTCATAGAAAAACAAAAAATGTCCTCATAGATAACTCATATGTCTTTTCATTGAAGATCAATCGGCCATGTTAACGGAGAACAACAGATTTTTAATTAATTCAAATCTTATTACAACCCAATAAATGTACCAAAAAAAACCAATTTTTATTCCCATAGCAAACCAAAACGAAACCCTATCCGAAAAACAGCAACAAATGAATGCCCATATGTGTGTAATTAAGCATTCATGCTAGGAAAATGTGTTGTGGACAAAAAGACACCTCATACTCAAAGCTATTTTTCCATTTCAAAATAAAAGAAATCACCAAGTTTGGTGAAAAAAATACTTTTAAGTTGTGCAATTTTTGGGCAATAGCCAAACAGAACTTCATTAAACAAATTAACGATTTCGAGTCGTGACAACAGACACCTTGTCAATGCGTCGTTTCTGTTTTTTTTTTTTTTTTTGTTCTTATCTTCAAAATATAAATAGATCATGGGCCTGTTTGAATGGGAATGGGCAAAGTGACTCACACATGAAGTTTTCATCATTACGCACTGTAGGAGACATTTTCTAATGTTTCGCAGTGCATTTTTTTGTTTTCAAAAAAAGTAGAGATGAAAACGATGCACAATATGACTCATAAAATTGCAAATCATTGGTGGCTTTATTTTGATTTCTCTGCCGTTAGCCACTTCTGATATTGTCAGTGGTAGTCAGAGGTCCAGTTAATGATATTTTAAGATAAAATAAAGTTTGGTCTTTCAACCAGCATATATTTTGAATGGTATGCAAATCAGTAAATTTGAACTTTCACTGACTTATCAATACCCCTCTAAAAAAGTCTCATCTATTGCCTATTTTTTGTTTATAAATTTTATCATATTAATAACCCATTATCTTTTCTTTTCAGTTACTCTTCAATATGATTACAAAAACACCCGATTATATGATATCCGAATGTGGCTATCCCGAATTATGGCCAGGCGATGCCAAGCATTTACCCCTAACCAAAATGAATAGTAAATTTTGGAATTCCTATACATCATGGTGCAATGGCAAAACAGCAACAGCAAAATTTAACAAACTATTACCCCTAAGAGAGTCATGGACCGATTATTATACAAAGAATCTCATAAAACAAAACGAAGAATCCAACAAAAACAACAAATACAATCGGCTTGCCTCAGTACAAAAACAACAAAAGAATCATTATAACGAAGTATTGGTGGTATCCACCAGAAATAAAAGCTTTCATTGTAAGAGGTAAGAAGATTAGAAGTGAAACGAATTGAATAATGACAACTCAAATTTTCCCAAAATAAAAAAGACCAACATTTTTAAAAACCAATCATTTTTTCTATTTTCTTTTTCAATTCACACCTTGATGCGTCAATCTGTTGGTTTAGCCTTAGACACAACTTGGATGCCGAGCATATCGTGACAATGGAATCACAGCGTCGATCTCGAACAAAAAATCTAGATAATGATGTAGATCAATTTTGAGTGTTAAGTGTTAGAATACGCATTTGTGCAATTATTTATAAAGAAAATGTTAAGCGAAGAGAAACGATGATGATGATGTGGAGATGTTATGTTTTTAATGTTAATTTAAATAAAATAATATATGAATCCAAAATGTGTATTACTTCAGTTTAAATATTTATTACAACCAATTTAAAAATATGCCAATAACTAAACTTATTGGCAAGGAAAAAAAGATACCAAGGGAAAAAAGAGAAGCTTGAACACCCCGTCAATAACTATGTTAAAAGTATAAAATTAAGTTAAAATAGGTAAGTTAAATGTATAAAATATTGTCTAGCCGAGTTTAGTTTTGAAGAAATACCAAACCCTAATCCTGCATTTCTTAACGTAAAGATTCTATTTTTGCTATTGGTAGCTTTAAATATTATTTCCTGCAAGTCAAAAAACAATCATGCAACAGTTAAATATATTTCGAATAGGTTTCCTCTTAAAGTTTCTCTTTAGATATTTGTATTATAATGCAATTGAAAAGGCTCTAATGAGGTTGATTACTAGTTGCCATTGGATGACCAGGTAATAAAAAAACTTCCCTTATTGGTCAATTTTAAGTCGTCCTTGAACAAAAAGGAAGACTTACAATTGCTAACAAGTAAAAAAGCTGTAAGTTCGGCCGGTCCGAACAAATTTGGCAATTTTCAAAAAATTTAAATCCGTTAAAGATTCTGTTAAAATTTAAAAAATACCGAATTGAGGATTAGTGTCTATACGACGACGTGGACCTGCATAGGCAACTTTCGTCATAAGCTATTACAATATTCAAAAGCGAAACTTGAAAAAAAATCGGGGAATAATGTCGCTAAAATCATCAAAATATCGAATATATGGAGCTATCATTATATGGGGGCTATACGAAGGCTGTTCCCAAAAATATGTCCTCTAAATTTCCGTAAGTTCTTTACATATTCTTAAAGCGCATAAATCGGAGAAGGGTCGGTTATCAATGTGAGGAGCTTAGAATGCTCATTACAACATTCTAATTTCTTCCCTAAAAAATTTCAACGCCCACCCACAATTTCTCCATTGGAAACAAAATATTGTCCCGAAATCGGTGTTGTATTTTTTCATAGCTTAAAATCTTATTCCTGGTTAACCTGTTTAATTTCTACAGGAAATGTTTATTTGGGTTTCCTAAAGCCCAAGGAAAATAAAGTATTTTGAAGCAGGGCCGTACAAGAATGCAAGACTACTTACGGGATTATGGAGGTCCATTTCACTGGAGATATGCCTTTCCGTGAGAGCATCGACCCTAGGACGAGTCCTAGGAAAATTCATGAAGTTGTCGATATAGCACAACAATGAATTGAAATGGAAAGAATAATAATTTGTCCATATTTAAGTCACTTTTTTAACAAATTCATCTCAAAACATTTTTTTTTTTGCAAAATAAAACTTGATGTCGATCGAACAACTTTTTCTGTTTTGTTTTCACACCAACACACAGACACTGAATTTCAATTCAAAATTAAAAACGTTCCTACATTTCCAACGTTCTTAACGGTCAACTAATCAACAAATACTTGCAATAACCTTAAAATAGCAAACGTATCTATTCGCTCTCATTCTCCCTCTCTCTTTAAAAAGCATCTCCGATTCTTTGAAATTCCTAAAAAAATATAATTTTTGCATAAAATTGTTTAAGTTTTACTGATTATTGATTATTTTCTCCAATTTTTCCATAGAAATTTTATTGACAACATTGTTCTTTTCGTTTAATTAAAAGGTCGAGAATCGACCTACAAACCCCTATATCTCATTTGACAGTTTGAAGATGACCAGAAAAATCATATCTACATACCCCTGCCTTTGCTCATATTAACCGTTATGATTCATATTTTTTTGTAAATATTGTATTTCTTAAATATTTACAGGTCATTCTCTTTGGTCATTTATGTACAAAATCAATTAAAAGGCACGAAATATGCTATCTATTGTTCAAAGTGAACTAGATAAACTTAAGAAACTAGCTGTACGAATGAACTGCACATAGTTCCGATCATTTCCTTCGCAGAATATTTCCATTGAACTTCTTCGACTATTTGACAGATGACGAACTGAAAAAATATATTTTGCTGTTGTGGAATTTTACGTGAACGAAAATACTATAAAATACTAATAAAAATCTATATTTAACAAAATCAAAATGCAATAACTTTAACAAAATTCGAATATTTTCAATTTAAAGTATAAACTAAACCGAAGGGAGATAACTATCGGCGAAAAAATAGACGTGATAAAAGCATAAACAAATATTGACATAAGGAACGTCTCGTCTGCAGCACAGATTTAACAACAGCTTAATTTTCTGCCACAACTTTGAAGAATGTGTTATGGCTACAGTACCAAACATCAATTCACTGTCGAGGAAGACATCTAACGTCAGTGACATAAGTGATTTTCAAGACAACATCTCCGAAAAGACACTACTAAAACTTGGAGGTGGTGGTAACAATGTTAACGCGACGACAGCAAAGGTCCTTGAAAGTGGCAAGGGTGCACCCAGTAGTTGGGAATCTTGTTACTATTGTCCGAGAGAGAATTTCAAAGCTGTGAACGAGTTTGTCAAGTAAGCCCAATGAATACCTCAATTTAGTTACGAATTATCGAATCTCCTTTTGCAGGCATCTACGTGAACGTCACTGTACTCGTGAGGGCGGCTCCTTCGTATGCCGTTATGGCTTTAATGGTGTTTGTCCATCTCTACCGCTGGACGGTGTATCGGATCGCGACTATGATGCCCATGTGGCCAAGTATCATGTAAATCAACAGACACGAGAAATGCCACCAGAATGGTCAGTATTTTCGGCGGCTCAAAATCTGCCGGCCGTCCTCAACGATCCGTCTCGTGGCAAACAGAGCAACTTGTTTACCAAAAAATGGGGTGTGGACTTTGTTGAACGTAATCATGTGCCTGCTACACCCTATTTGCCAGAAGTTACCCACAATGATTTCGAGAAATATTTAGCGAAAATTGGAAAACGTTACAAACGCCATGAACGTTTAAGTAGTCAACAAGCAATGGCACTGGAGGATGCATCTAATAAAGGAACCATGCCCTCATCTCCCAGTCATGATGTAAATTTAAATTCTATACCGGATATATTTCTCAAGGAAAATCTCAATTTACAACATGCTCCTACGTTCGGGCAAGTTTTCCCCGATATTCTACAATCACCCAGTGGCGAAGAGCGGAGGCGAACCGGACGTCTGTTGCAAGAACAATTATCGCATTATTTGGATATAGTGGAAGTAAAAATTGCCCAACAAGTGTCCCAAAAATCGGCAGCATTTTTCCATGCAATGACATCACAAGATGCTATTATGACTGAAATGCAAGAGGCTGCCAAGAAGGTCAAGGCTCTAAGGACATCACTGCGTGCTTTAAATGAAACTGTTGTGGTCGATACATTCCGTGTGCTGCGATATGCCCAACGAAGGCAAAACTTTGAGGAAGTTCTGGATAAATTGCGTCTCATGGCCACAGTGCACAAAACCCAACCAATGTTACAGCTGCTCTTGGGCACACAAGACTATGTAGCAGCCTTAGACTTGATTGGAACCACACAAGAAATTCTGACCCAAGAACTAATTGGTGTCCATTGTTTTAAGCACTTGCCCATGCAGCTAAATGAAATGGAAAAGTTAATTGACAAAATGTTGACTACCGAATTCGAACGTTATGCCACCACAGATTTAAATCGTCCCCTTTGTGATGTGCTCAAAGAAACCGATAGTGTTTGTGCCGAGGAAGATAAGTTGGTGTGCATTGTTATGGGTTTGTTGCGAATGAAAAACTTTAGCTTTGTTGATGCCTACAAGGACGAAGCCCTTGTCACGATAAAGGCCATTATCAAACAATTAGTTATTGAATTCATTGCCTCCAGTGATGCTGAGCTGTGTTTGACTGGAGCAGGAGAGGAAGCACAGAGTCTGACAATTGGTGAATGGATTGCATTACTGGCGAAAGTTAAGGTGGCTTTGTTGACGGTATTGCAACGTATTCATGCGGTGACGAATATTATGCGTCAAACCACGGACGCGGCTGCGGGTGGTTGTTGTAAGGCACGCAGTGAGCAATCGACGGGTGTTAAAGCAACACAGGAAACTGCTGTTAATCTAATAGACTCGGAAGCTTTCCTTACTGCCTCCGATCAGTCACAGGTTCATGAAAAACTGGACGAGTTGTTGACAGCGGTGTGTCACTACTGTCATGAGCGCTGTGCAAATTTGGTGTCACAACAAAGTTTGGAGAAGTCGGTGGCAACAGCAGAGGAGATTTCTCAGTTGTCCAGTTTGGTTGATGATTTCGCTCAAGGCTGTGAGTCGATTTGTGGAGTGGCAATTGTACCACTAAAGGTGGCCGTAAAGGTACAAGCAAGCCGTTTTGCAAATCGTTTCCACACGGAGCGCAAACAAAAGTTAGCTATACTATTGGACACAGAACGTTGGCGCCAGGTTGACATTCCAAATGAATTCCAGAAAATTATTGATCGCATTTGTGATAACAAAGAGTTTTGTGGCGCGGGCAGTGCAGCGAATATTACTACTGCCTTAACAAATGGTCATGCTCAAGCGAATCCTGTTTTATTGGTGGAGTCCAAGCCCTACACCTTGGTGGGCTCGGCTTTGTTGTTGGTACAAATGTTATGTGAATATTGTCGTTGTGCCCAGCGTTTGCCGATTGTGGCAGGTTATTTGGCTCGAAATGTTGTGGACTTGTTGCGCACATTTAACTCGCGCTCTTGTCAGTTGGTAATTGGTGCCGGAGCATTGCGAGTGGCTGGCCTTAAGACCATAACAAGCACCAATTTGGCCTTGGTCTCTAGGGCCCTTCAACTTGTGCTGTGGCTATTACCGAAAATAAAGACGCATTTTCAGGCATTTGATTCCACGGCTGTGGCCGGTTTCGATATTATCGAACGTGACTACAATGGTCATATTAAGGAAATTGAAAATAAAATCTATGGCATTGTGAGTGATCGTGTGGCCATGCAACTGGACAGCTGGGATGCTCGTCCGCCCATACCGTCTCAGTGTTTTCGCATTATTTCCAGGCATTTGGTTAAGCTACACGAGGCTATAGCACCCATACTGCCGGAACAACAAATACATGCCATCTACAGCATTGTCCATAAGAATTTCAAAGACAAACTAAGGGAAAGATTATTGGATTTGAATATCATAAATAATGGCGGTCCTCAACATGGGGTAGTGACATCGGAACTGACATTCTATATGGAAACATTGCGTACACTTAAAGCTTTGCCTGCGGCTGATTTGGATGATAGCATAAGAGAATCAATTTGGAATTTTTAAAGGGGAAGCCTCTTCCCCTTCAATTTTATCTTTTGTTTTTCCTTTAGCCTTTAAGTAGTATCCTTGTTTATTTTAAAACTTTTGTGTATCTTTTATTTCATTCTTGTTCTGTTGTTTAATTTTATGTGTTAATTTTTGCCAAAATTTTCTTTAAGAATACGCGGGGGGAGTTTGTAGGAAATATTTAAAGTTTACACCCAAAAAAAAAGAATAGTAGAAATGCAGCTGCCAAGACTTATAAAAAACATAGTATTAATATAAAGCGACGTTGTTGTATTGGGAATTTTAATTAAATTGTAAATTTAATGAACGTTCTTAGTGTATCAATGTTCAAAGGTTTTGGAATTGAAACTATGTTAACAAAACGCAATTTAAAAACCTACAATTGAATATTTCAATAATTAAAAATCGATTAACCTAAAAAATGTCTAACAACTTGTAAAAAGTCCTTAACACAAAATCCTTAAATTTCCAGCTTAGCCTTATCCCAAAATTTCCCATCATTCCTCTTTGTACAAGACACGCCCAATAAAATTTAACATAAATCCACAAATAAAATTGTCTTACCAAAAAACATGATAAGTCAAAACAAAAAAACAATTAATTAAAATAATAAATTAATTATAGTCTAATATTAAATTAATTTAAACACATCTTGTTTATTTAACACTTTCAAATTTACCCCTTAGCATTTTTTGCATCGAGTCCTTTACCAGCAAACGTAACTCTTCATCCTTTTGTGCACGCATTTCATCAATAATACTTTCACGAAAACCAGGATCCTTGGCAGGATCTTGTTGTTGATGTTTTTGTTCTTGTTGCCGACTCGAGAAGTCTTGGGGTATTTCTTCATTTATATTTGATTCGATACTCTGTAGTGTTTGGACACCCATTGAACTTATATTATCCCATGTATCGTTACCGTACCATATGGACAGAGCATCATTGTAATCGGTATTATGACTGCGAAACGGATGTGAGGGTGAACCAAAAGCCAAATGGCTAATTGTATCTCGTAAAGTTTTTGCTAATTTTTGCAGTTTATTTGAATAGAAGAGCAGACCTCCACCCATCAAATGGGCCATAGAACGTAAGCAGCGGCAGATGTGTTTCTTTACTTCCGGTTCTGAAAAAAAAAGTGAAAGAGTGAAAAAGATTTTATTAGTATTGGAGTCTTTAAGAATAGGTTTTGATAAAAAAAAAATTATTATTGATTTTTTTTATTTAATTTAGAAAAAGGCTTCAGGAATTGGTATTTTCAAGTTCTCCCTCGTATAGTTATAGAGAAACAAGATCTTCTAGAATTCTACATATTTACCCCATTGCAATTTTTATGTCCCATACTCACCAAATCCAATAAACAAATCATATTTGCCCCCGACAATAATTACTGGAAATGGCATTAGATTTAGTGTAGCCAAATCGACATGATCTTTCTTGACACGTTGTCTCATCTTGTCTTCTCTTTCAGAGACATCGTCATCGCCTTTGCTGACCATTAATTTGTCACAATAATTCCTTAAAATTTCATATGATTCTTTTAAGTCGCACCACAAACGTTGAGGTTGTGACAAATCCACCATAATGATGCACGATAAATTCTCCATGCCTTGACTTCTCAGTGGCACCTCAGCCAATTGTCGGTCCAGTGAACCCAATTCCCAAATGTGACAAATTTGTTTCTGTACAGCTGCGGTTTTTCGGGCATACGAATAATCCAACGCCAATGTGGGGCGTGGTGCCTCCTCACGATCAAAGAAACTATTAATGACAGTTGTTTTGCCTACATTTTTAGAGCCGAGTATGAACACCGTCCGCTCTCTGGGTCCGTTGTCTAATTGTAATTGTTGCAGCTGTTCTTCGGCCAATTTAAAAGCAATATCTTGTATGGTTTCTGGTTTTGACGGATCTTTTTTCGTTGTGGACATTCTTTTTGCAGAGATTTGTTGTTAACTTTGGAATTAATTGGGATTGTTGGATGCCAAGCAGAAAACAACTGTGTTTTCATTTTGTCATGGTAACGGTTAAGGTATTGCCAGATACAAGAAATGTTAATATGGTTGGCAATGTCTTGTAGTTTCAGTGGCATTGCCATATACAATTAAGCATAAGCATTGCCAATGCCATTTTACAATTTCACCACTTGTCATTGCCTTGAGGTATTTCTTTAATGAAAGATTTTACGAAAAATTGCATTGGATCCTACTGAATGTATCATTTAAGAAAATTAGCCATAACCGTATTTCTATATGGATTATAGGCTCACCAGAAAATTACATACTACGATATTTAAATTTTATATATGAAAGATTTTTCTATTTCAAAAGGGCTGCAACTTTGGAAGTCAGCAATTTTTTAGCCGGGAAACTTAATAGTTGATCTACAGAGAAATTTGGTCGTTAACGATATACAATCTATTTAAGCCAATGAAATATGTTCGGAGATGTTTGCCTGAGATTTATATCTTTAAACCCGTAGAATTTTTACAATATTCAAACTAAGGAGCTAAAGCTCATCCCCATTTTTAAAGCTAAGGCAATTTGGTGTCTATGGCCAAATTGGCTTTCGTCAAAAATCCCTAAAACTTGGAGGTTCTGGTATGTGGGTTACGTCTATATTGAACTGGGGGATCTAATCTTTGCACAAAGAACCTGAAATACCAATCTATGGTTGAAAATGGCGAATGAAAACCTCAAACAGGAGGTAGATTTATATGGGGCTATATATAAATGTGGACCGACACATACAATATCAATACCTGTTTTAAAATCCCATTTTTAAGGGTGCGAGCTTTATCGTGAATCCAGCAGACGGGCGATCATGTCTAAATCGACATGGAATTATTCGCTTATCTGGAATTTATGGGGCCTCCGGTGAATTTCTTCTTCTTTTAATGAATCTACAGTCCTCACCTCATTAAGCCATAAATACCGATAACATCAGAGGATAAAGAAATTTGAGTAATACTATTTTACTTGTTTATAATTTAAATTGATAAGTTACAATTAAAAAGCCCCACTCCAGCTTTTGACCCCACTCGTAGTTAATTTCCTTTATTCATGTTGCCACAAAATTAGTAAAAGTTTAAGGTTATTACATTCATTAATATTCCCGCCAATTCCCAAAGGTAGTATTCTTAATTTGGCCTAATTTCTTTGATGTTGTTGTTGTTGCTGGCGGCAGTGGTAATTGGGTTCAGTGAATGGTGTGAACTTATTGGATGAGAGTAGGTACCCACTTTGCCAATTCCTTGGGAGTTATCCTTTCTATTTAAATGAGAGGGAGAGCGGGAGTAGTAAATCACTTAGCTAATACATTCTCATTAAGTATTTAGTTATTAAACTCAGCCCAAACTCTGACAATCATTTATGAATATTCGTAAATATTTTATAATTAGTCATAAAAGTTTTCCAACTTTCTAATAGTTTGAAATTTTCCCAGAAAAATTCATTTTTTTCTATTTAGTTCACACTCCAACTAAACTGTGAAAAAAAAAACAAATTTCTTGAGAATCAAGAGTAAACATTTGCAAATTATAACAATGAGAGCAAACATGCGTGTCCAAAGAGAGTGAGAGATGAACGGAAAGAGGGGAAGTAATGTTGTTTTATTTGTTTCTTTTTTTGTTATTTTGATTTCCAGTAATTCAAAAGGCAAAGGGAAAATTACACCGAGTTTTCCCTGTTTCTTTGTGTTGTTGTTTTTGCTACCATTTCGAAGTTGTAAGTTAATTGTTGTTATTGCAATTTGTTTGTTTTGTTGTTCCCCACCAAGTTGAGAGTCAGAGAGAGAGAGCCAAACTTCAAATGTATTTTATTACGGTTACTTTTCCCCATTGCCATTGTTGTTGCTTGTCATTGGAGCGCGTGCTCACCTTAAATCATGCACAGCAAAACAGCCCCACCAACAACAATAACAACACACGTTTGTTTCAAGACGAAGACGAATAAAACGAGCAACTAACTCATTTCCACACAGAAACCAACCGACCAACAAAACCCAATTCGACGATGACTATGACAACTCTGAGAGACGTTTCAAAAAAATAAAACAAATAGTCAAAGCCAAGAAAGACTCGAACCAAAACAGTTGTTGTTTTGCGGCTGAGGTGAAGTGAAGTCATAAACGCGGTTAGTTTCTCGACATCAACGACGGCGTTGATGGTGATGATGGTCCTTTATGCAGATGATTTCAACCAAAGAAAAACCATAAAAAATATATAAGAACAAGAGGAGTAATATAAAATTATTTAATTAATAAAGAAAATACCCATCTTCCCAGCAAAAAAGGAAAAGTAAAATTTCTCCAAAAGAAAATTGTGAAGAAAAGGTGTTCGTTCGCAAACAGAATTATGCCGTTGAGGAGAAATGAAAAAATACAAAATTATTTAAAGTGTTAATTTATTTTTTTTTTTTTTCTTTTTGTCGGTGAAGCAATCTAAACCCATTTTTTGTGCTGTTCATGTTATTTCGGTTTTCGTGTTATTGTTGTTTTTGCTATTGTGTAATCAAAAAGTAAATTTAAAACCCCAGTTACAAAAATAAGAGTCAAGAAAAAAAATCCCTTCACAACTCCACCTTGAGCAATACAATGGCGTTTACTTTGTAGTAAAAAAATATTCAAACGTAGTTTTTTGAAGTGTGCATAACAAAATCAAAAAAAAAACAACAGTCATCCACAGCAGCTCCACTTTTTGGATTTCAACGTAACGGATTAACAACTTCATTCTACGAAGGGGGCTTCCAATAAGAAAATATCCAATTCCCATTCGGCAAAGAAACCATAAATTCTGTTTGGATACCAGAAAAAAGGTGGGTTTTTTTCACAAAGCTCAATTTGTTTTCTCTTTTCGTAGCTATAAATTAGAATATTTGCCGTGCATATATTTTTTTTTTTGGTTGTTTTGCCTAAAATTTCTTTGCCTATTTATGAGTTTGGTGTATTTTTCTCTACTACAACAACGATGTGTTATTGTTGTAGTATATTGATAGTAAAGGGCGCGCTACTCCTCTACCCCAAAAATGTGTTTTCGTCATTCGTGCAAATGATGAGTAAATGTCAGTGATGTCAAGGTTGTTACAATTAGTACTTTCGTGCCGTTTGTGATGGTACCACCTTTCACAGAAGTGATAGGATATTTTGAAATCGAGTACACACTTAAATTCAGCTATTTTTATCAATGTCCGTAAATAATTTATATGACAACTTTAACAGCAATTTGAAATTAAATTATATTTTTATACCCTCCACCTTGGAATAGAGGGTATATTAGCTTTGTCATTTCGTTTGTAACATCCCTAAATATTCGTCGTAGACCCCATAAAGTATATATATTCATAATCAGCATAAAATTTAACGATGTCCGTCTGTCTGTTTGTTGAAACCACGATATTATTATTTGACATAAAGCGTCAAAATTTGGTAGAACAATTTTGTATTGTGTCTAGGATGGTTGGAATTGAAAATGAGATATATCAGTCTATGTTTTGGTATAGTCCCCATATAACGGTACCTCCCGATATTCGGTATATTGATAATTTTTGCCACATTTTTTCAAGGATTTGTCTGAATTATTTGTAGGTCATAATATGTCTTAGTTCGTGTGGCGATATATTGAATGCATGGGTCCACGTTTTGGTATAACGGTACCTCTTGATTTTTGGAATTTTGATGATTTTTGCCACATTTTTCCAAGGATTTCTCTAAAAATTGGTATTTGTTAGCCATAATGGGTTCCGGCTACGGTGGCGAAACATTGTATGTATAGGTCCACGTTTTGGTATAGCTCCCTTATAACGATAGCTTCCGATATTCAGGTTTTTGATGATTTTTGCGACAATATTAATCGGAATTGTTTCAAATTTGGTATTTGAAGTTCGAAATGGATGCTACAGCCTAAGACAGAAAATTGTCTGTGCAGGTTCACGTCTTCGTATAGCCCCCATATAAGGGTACCTCCGTATATTCGGTTCATTTTTGATTTTAGCGACATTATTCAACGAAATTCTTTCAAATTTGGTATTTGAAGTTTGAAATGAATGCTACATCCTATGGCAGAAAATTGTCTGTGCAGGTCCACGTCTTCGTATAGCCCCCATATAATGGTACCTCCAGATATTCGATTTTTTGATGATTTATCCTACATTATTCACCAATTTTTTTTAGGTTTCACATTTTAATATTGTAATGGATTATGACGAAATTTACCTATGCGGGTCCATGTCGTCGTATAGACCCTAATTTAACAGCTACATTCGGCATTTTTAAGATTTTAACAGAATTTTTAACTGATTTTATTGTTTTTGAGAGTTGCCAAATTCGTCCCAAATGGTGGAGGAGATTCAAATTTCTGTCCGGACGAACTTACAGCTTTTTTACTTGTTTTTTAATTTTATTGAATGAAAGCAAAAAAGGCGGAAATGCATCAAATTTTAGAAAAAGTTTAGATTTGTTCAAATAGCCCATGGTTGCTTGAGGTGATCGACACGTTGGTATTCTTTAGTGGCAACCTTGCTTTCCAAAATACTCCAGACACAATAGTCCAACGGATTGGTATCCGTCGATTTTGGTGGCCATTGCGAGCTGGAAATAAAGCGAGGAACCTTATTCTGTAACCTTTCTTGTGTGGCTCGTGCTGAGTCCGATGGTGCTTAGTCCTGTTGGAATGTCCAAGGTCTGCGTCCAAAATGTTTGCGTATCCAAGGCTTCAATACACCCTCCAGATAATATTCGGCATTTATTCTGATGCCACAGTCGATTAATACGAGCGGAGAGCGACCATCGGCTGTTATGGCTGCCCACACCATCACCATGGCCGGCGCTTGAGTTCTGCTGGCCAACCGAAGGTGCACGATCATTTTGTTTGTTTATAAACTGCTGGACAATGAATGTTTTCTCATCGGAGAAAACCAAATTCGGCAGTTCACCACTTTCGGCCAAGCGAAGCAACTCTTTAACTCTTTTGAGTCTATTTTCTTTCTGTTGCGGTGTAAGTTCTTGCACTTTTTGGAATTTCAATGGCTTTACCCCGAGCTCATTTTTCAATATTTGCCGAATAGAGTATTGCGATGTAATGAGCTGTTACTGGAATAGTTTTAACAGCTGTCGGGCGAGTGGTTTAGTCTGAAGTTGGTTGCAGTTTTATCATCTCACCGTGTATCTTACTCGGTTTCAAGTTTATTGTGTACCAAATTGTTAATATAAGCCTAAAATGAAGGGATTTTGGAACATATGAACGAATTTATCCTGGAAGAAAGCCTATCAAATTTGGTGAAAATCGGTTAAGATAGAACTATAGGTCCTACATATACGTTTCATCCGATTTTGTATTTTACTCCCTCACACCCGTAAAATACTCTCCCTAACAACAATATTTGGTGTCAACTATCAGATACAGCTTAGAAAAACCTCTGCTAAATTTTATGGAGATCGGTTCAGATTTGGATATAAAGCTTCCATATATATCTTCATCCGATGTCATGTTTATTGTGCCTAAAAAGTGCATTCAAAAACCATCAATACTATCCGAAAATACTATAAGTTTTAAGATTGGCCCCTAATATCTTAATTACACCCAAAAAAGTATCGGTCGGTTTTCCCGACAGATGTATACCCTCAGCCAATGTTCTTGAATAGAATCGGATGTCAATTTCGCTTTTTATTAGCTTCATGCATATTCAATTTTTTTAGCCTTTGTGGGGGAGGTACCAGAAGGAGTGGACCGATATATCCCATCTCCACGCCAGACATTGGGTTAATATAAATATTGGGATTTGTGAAATTTGAAGACAATCGGACTCATACATCAAATTTTATGAGAGTTGTAATTATTCAAAATGTTGACCCTTTGTGGGGGTGGTACCAGAAGAAGTGGACCGCTATTGTCTATTTTCGCACCAGACATAGCACTGATGAAAATATTAGGATTTGCAAAGTTGGAGCAAAATCGGATAATAGTTTCTCTTTCTGTGCAAAAAATATGTTTTTTTTTTTTAAATTGTCGACCTTTTGTGGGGGAGGTACCAGAAGGAGTGGACCGATATTACCCATCTCCGAACTCCGATGTACCAAGTTTGGACCAAATCAGATACTCCCTTCGAGAGTTGTCTTGTGCACACCCAGACAGATGGACGGACATCGATCAATCGACTCCAAATGTCCTGAAAAGGATTTGGTCCTCCATAGTACTTTCCACACATTAATCAATATTTGTTTAGCTCTCAAAATTAATTCTTTTTATTATTATTTTATTATTACATTGTCTAATTTGTTTGTCATTTAAACTCTTGTTTGAATCCTGTCACAAATTTCGTACCAGAGTAAATCATATGTTCCTTCCAATTTCCATCACTGTCCTACATCGCCTGTGTGCTACTCACGGCTGTGTGTATTGGAGAGTGTGTTTGTGCTCTGGTTTATTTTGACTTACTCTTCTCTGCTCGTACTCCACATTTTGGAGTAAATTAGTGGCGTTGTGTATTTTTATTTGGCATTTTTGTTGTGTTTTTTCTTCTGTGGGGCAGAAGAGCGTGGTAAAAGGAAAGCGGAAAGTGATGAGAAAAATCGATTTTTCCCTACTGTCTGAATTAGGGGTTTACTTTGCAAAAACAAAGAAAACAGAGTAGGGATCCCTCTCTCTCTCTCTCCGACCCCTCACAACATTTTTACGTTTATTTTTACTTTCATTAAATATTTGAAGAGCATTTTCGTTGTATTTTCTTCTATTTGAGAATGAAATTCTGGCAAACATAGTTGTCAACAGATTGTCCTGCTACCCACTGCCAGGATTTTATCACGGCTTGTTTAGTTTCTTGTCCATTGGCATTCTCTGGCTATGGTGGGCCAGATAAATTAATTTTATAACCGAAAGGTTATGTCGTCATGACTTTGCTCAACTTCTCATTTATTATCCGTGGATTAGATTTCAATGACAGCGAGCAAACAAAATAGCTTGTCGTGGCCGAAACAAGTTTATTTCCTGGAAATTAAAGCAGTTTTGAATGGGATAGAGAGTGATATTATGTTGTAGTTGGTTGGTTGGTTTTTTTTGAAAGTTTTCCTCCACAGAAACACATGACGCATTCAGTTATGTTTCACAAAAGAAGTGTTTTAAAACCATTCTATTTTTTTTTTAAACAAAAAATTAATTTATAATTATGTTAAAACCTTTCTGAGAATTGTTTAAACCTTGACTAAAATTTTGTGGTTTTAGAAAAAAAGAATACAGGTTGTATTCTCATTTTATTTTCCGCTGTGGAAATTCTACGAAACTTTTTAACTTACCTACATTCACACATACAACTTTAAGATTATAAAATTAAAATTAGTCAGATTTTAATATTTGCCAGATGCTATGTTCTGCTTGGCTCATTTTCGGTTTTAATTTGTAAATGCAAACGTTAAGATATGAATGAATTAAATTAAACGCAGAAGAAGAAGATGATGATTCGGTTTTGTGGGTTTTAAAGAAATTAATAAAAATTCAATTATAAGACTTAAGTAGGTCAGCTTAAAGAATTTTTAATGAGCATATAAAAGGAATGGTTTTTGGGTTAATCTAAATTTAGAATTTCACAATGAATGTCAAGATGTATGAAACAATTTTGAAATAAAAAAAAAAAACAGTAAAAGAGAGTCCAAAAGTCGGTCGGGGCCGACTTTATGATACCCTACCCAGCATCAGATAACAAACAAAAAAGTAAAAAAAAACATTAAATTTGGCCCGGCCAAACTTTTAATAACCTTCAGCATTGGGCGGGCAAAAGAAAAAAACAAACTCTATAGACAATTTTATACTTCAAGAATTGTCAACCACCAAATCTTCTTAAATACCAAATTTGAAACAATTTCTTGGGTAAATGTGACTACGATTATCGAAATACCGAATATCGGTGGGTATCGCTATATGTGCGTTATAGGAAAATTTAGACCTCAGAGTTCAATGTTCTACCATCGGAGCTAGAACACATTAAAACCTACAAATACCAATGTTTAGATAAATCCGTGGAAAAATGTCCAAAAACCATCAAAATACTTAATATTCGGAATGTGTAAATGTGTACCTATACATACTATGTTCGAAACGTGCCTTAATGAAACAACTGTTTTAGACCCTAGGTCTCTCCCATATATATGGGAGCTCCTATCCAAATTTCAACCAATCTCTATAAAATTTGAGAAAGGTATTTCGTAGCTGTATTTGATATATTTCTCCAAATATCGTTGTTATAGAGTGCATATTCCGGATGCGGAGGATAAAAATATCAAATCGGATGAACAATATATATGGGAGCTATAGCTATATATGAACCGATTTCGATCAAATTGGGCATACTTATTTCTAGGCTTAATTTGGTCGTATATGCAAAATTCTATAATTTTTGGGCTGTTATTACACAAGGTGAGATAAAAAAAAACTGCAAAAAAGTCAAACGCCATAATTTTTAAAAAAAAATTAATTTTATTGAATGAAAGCAAAAAAAATGTCTGATATAGCATCAAATTTTAGAATAAGTGTAGATTTGTTAGAATTGGTCACCTTGGGCACGAATTATGGCCTTCAAACGGCCAATGAAACCTTCACACACTGCCCGAAGCGCTTGCTTGAGGTGATCGACACTTTGGTATTCTTTAGTGCTAACCTTGCTTTCCAAAATACTCCAGACACAATAATCCAACGGATTGCTATTCGAAGATTTTGGTGGCGATTGTGCGTTGGGTGCCGCGTGCTGAGTGCGATGGTGGAGTCATGTTGGCCAAAATTTGTGCATGCCCAAGGCTTTAATACACCCTCTAGAATATTTTGGCGACAATATTTGGCATTTATTCTGATGTCACGGTCGATTAATACGAGCGGAGAGCGACCATCGGCTGTTATGGCGGCCTACAACATCACCATGGCCAGCGCTTGAGTTCTGGTGGCCAACCGAAGGTGCACATTTCCAGCTGACCTCTTTGGCAAGTAAACACGATCATTTTGTTTGTTTACAAACTGTTGGACAACGAATATATTTTCATCGGAGAAAACCAAATTCGGCAGTTCACAACTTTCGGCCAAGCGAAGCAACTCTTTAGCTCTTTTGAGTCTAATTTCTTGCTGTTGCGGTGTAAGTTCTTGCACTTTTTGAAATTTCAATGGCTATACCCCGAGCTAATTTTTCAATGTTTGCCGAATGGAATATTGCGATATGTTCAGCTCACGAGCCATTTTTCGGCCACTGCGACTCGGGTTTGGATCAAGTCGCTTCTTTACTTTTCAAACCATTTCTGCTGATGTTGCTGTTTTCATCCGTCCACTTCCTTGACGTGGGACTACGCTACGAGTATCAGGGTAACGAAATGTGAAAAGATTTATTCACATCTAAATCCCGAAGTGCTCTAGCGATAGCCACATGTGGTTTTCCAGCCAAATATAAAGAAATCACACTATCACGCTTGAATTCCATCACGAATAACTATTTTTCTGGAAAATTCTCACCTAAATGCTTTTGTACGCTTGCAAACGATATAATGAGCTATGACTGGAATAATTTTATCAGCTGTCGGACGAGTGGCTTAGAAATGACAGCAATCTGAAATTGGTTGCAGTTTATTCATCTCACACTGTATATATGGGAGCTATATCCAAATCTCAACCGATCTCGATAAAATTTAGCAAAGGTATTTCTGACCTGTATTTGATATATTTCCCCAAATATTGTTATTACAGAGAGCATATTACGGCCGAGGAGGACAAAAAAAATCGGATGAACTATGGGAGCTATAGTTATATCTGAGCCGATTTCGATCAAATTTGGCATATTTATTTTCAGGACTAATTTGGTTGTATGTGCAGAATTGCATAATATTTGGGCTGGTGCACAATAAAAGGCATCGGACGAATATGGAGGCTATATCTAAATTTTCACCGATTATCTCCAAGTTCAATAGAGTTCGTTCGTGTTTCAAACAAATGATTTGTGCAAAATTTCATCTAGATCGGGCAATAAATGCGACCTATAATTTGTTTACAAAAATACATGGACAGACGGGCGGACACGCATAAATCGACTCAGAATGTGATTCTATGCAGATCATCGAGGGGAACTATGTTTCTAACTCGTTTCCATTTGCCTGTTACAAACAAAGACATAATACCCTGACCACCTTGTGGTGTAGGGTATAATTATTTGAGATAATTAAAACCTCCACAATATTTCGTTTTCCCTCAATCTTCCCCAAAACCCATTTCGAAATTTGAGTTGTGATTAAACCACAATGATATTAATTCCTCTAACACGATATTGATCTTGATAAAAATATTACCTTGGAAATAATTAACATTATTTCAAAACTCACTGATAATTAGCGAACTGATAACAAATCTTATGATTTTCGATTTACAACAAACCATTAATGAATGACTATTGTTTGTCCAGCAAGAGGCGGAGGGAAATAGAGAAAACAAAATATAGAAATGTTGTACACATTTATGAATTTCAATTAATTTGCATACCAATTTTATTATGAGTTTGGATGTTCATACATGTATGTTTTCGCTGATATATTTGCATGAATGGATAGACAACAATTCAATATAAATTAAAATAAGAAGATAAATGACAGAGCAAAAATAATAAAAAAAAAAAAATAAATAAAACACAAACTGAAAACGAGAGATGCAAATCAATTGCTCGAGTAGTCCTCACGTCGTGCCTCTTGTTTTTGCTCGCTTTTCTGTGCTTTCTTTTATTTTTGCGAAAATGGTATTCACAGACAATTTTGAAAAAAAAAGTTCTTTTTTTGTGTGCAGCGATGCGTTCAATGAACATGGTTTTCATAAAAGCGTTTGCATGGTTTAATAGGATCTATTGTGAGGAGAAAATTTCAAGGTAGTGCATTTTCAAGTATCGTAGGTCAGGTTCAAGGAATTCCATGGAAATGCAGTGGCGCTTTGAATGGTCATAGAGTTAATTCATATATACTTTGCATATAGAATTTTTTGAATGATCAAACCTCATTTAATCGAATGATCAGACAGACTGACGGACGGACATTGTTAGATCGACTCTAAAAGTCCTGAAATGTATTCGGTCCAAACAGACCTAGGGTCTAAAACCGTTATTTAGATGAGGAACGTTTTGGCCGTATCAAATGATATATACCCGCTCTAGGCTAAGGGTATAGCTAGAGTCTGTCTGGCTGGTGCGCACGATAACTATCGAAGCGAGTATCTGATTTGGTCCAAACTTGGTATACCGTACTATTATTATCAAACTTAGATCGAGTTCGAAGACGGGCAATATCGGTCCACTCCTTCTGATACCTACCTACAACAGATAAGAATTAAAAAAAATATCTTCCCAGGAAAAGAAATGATAATACGATTTTGTTCTAATTTTGCAAATCCTAATATTTACATCAGTGTTAGGACAGGTGCGAAAATGGACAATATCGGCCCACCCCATCAAGTACCTTCCCCACAAAGAGCCAAAATTTTGAATAATTATAACTCTTATAAAATGTGATTTAAGAGTCCGATTGTCTTCAAATTACACACATCACAATATTTTTTAACCCATGGACTGGTGTGAAGATGGGATATATCGGCTCACTCCTTCTGGTACTTCCCCCACAATGCGTCAAAATTTTGAATATCGATGAAGCTCATAAAACGTGAAATTAACACCCGAATCCATTCAGATTTGGCACATATCAATATTTCTATCAACACTAGACTTGTTATGAGAATGGTAGAGATCGGACCATCCTTCTAGTCTCTCCTCCACAAAGGGTCAAACCTTAGAATAACCAAAACGATCATAAAATCTTAAATATGCATCCGGTTCTCCTTATATCCTAATATTTCCATCAGTGCTAGGTCAGGTGCGAAAATGGACAATATCTGCCCACTCCATCAAGTATCCCCCCCACAAAGAGCCAAAATTTTGAATAATTATAACTCTTACAAAATGTGATGTAAGAGTCCGATTGTTTTCATACACATCACAATATTTATACCCTACACCACAAGGTGGTCAGGGTGTTATGATTTTGTGTTTTTTTTTAACAGGCAAAAGGAAACGAGATAGACCCATAGTTATTTTTGATGATCTGCCTAGAATCACATTTTGAATCGATTTATGCATGTCCGTCCGTCTGCCCATGTATTTTTGTAAACAAAGTATAGGTCGCATTTATTGTCCGCTCCAGATGAAATTTTGCACAAGACATTTGTTGGACCCAAGGACGAACCCCATTGAAATTGGAGATAATCGGTCCAAATTTAGATATTGCTCCCATATATATCTTCGTCCGATTTGCCTTTTACTGTGCACCAAACGTGTAATATCAGACCAAATGGTATGGACTTTTGTATAAACGACCAAATTAAGCCTGGAAATAAGTATGCCAAATTGGATGGAAATCGGTTTATATATAGCTATAGCTCCCATAGTTATTGCTCATCCGATTTGATATTTTTGTTCTCCACAGCCGTAATATGTACTTTGTAACAACGATATTTGGGGATCTATATCAAATAGAGCACAGAAATGCCTTTCCCAAATTTTATCGAGATCGGTTCAGATTTGGATATAGCTCCCATATATATTTTCGTCCGACTTGCTTTTTTTTGTGCACCAAACGTGTAATAATAGCCCAAATGGGATGGAATTTGGCTCTTGCGACCAAGTTGAGCCCAGAAACAAGTATGTCAAATTTGGTGAAAATCGGTTCAGATATAGCTATAGCTCCCACACATATTGTTCATCGGATTTGTTATATGAAGCTCTACAAAATATAAAGCTCTACAAGTCAGTCCCGTTCGACTTTAAGACTTTCTTTACTGGTTTTATTAACCGAAGGTCTGGTCTGAAGATGGAATATATTGGTAAACTTCTTTTGGCACCTCCCCCACAAAGGGTAAAATTGTTGAGTACTCATGAAACTCATAAAACGCGAAATTAATATCCGATTCCATTCAGACTTGGCACATCTCAATATTTCCATCAACACAAGATCCTCCCACACATAGGGACTAAGTTTTGAATATCCACGAAGCTCATAAAACGCGAAATTAACATCCGATTCCATTCAGACTTGGCACATCTCAATATTTCCATTAACACAAGATTTGTTATAAATATGGTAGAGATCGGACCTTTCCTTCTGGTACCTCCCACACAAAGGGACAACGTTTTGAATAATGAATTATTTGAAAATGATTATAAAATCCATAAGCATCCGGTTCTCTTCATATTTCACACATCCCATTATTTATACTAACACAAGATCTGCTGTGAAAATGGGATGCATCGGTCTACCCCTTCTGGTACCTCTCCACAAAGGGCCAAATTTTTGAATATCCATGAAGCTCATAAAATGTGAAATGAACATCCGATGGCATTCAGACTTGGTATTAAGATGGTAGAGATCGGACCATTTATTTTGGTACCTGCCCCGCATAGGGTTCAATATTTTGAAGAACAAAATGCTCAAAGAAAGCGAAATAAGCTTCCAACTGTCTTCAAATTTCACACATCCAAATATATTTGCTAACGCTAGACCTGTTGTGAAGTTGATATATATATCTGCGAACCCCTTCTGATACCTCACCCATAAACGATCTGAATTTTCAATACTTTTATCTGTCATAAATTGCGAGACAAGTCAGCGATCTTTGATATATCTAAACATTTCTCCCAACCAACAACATGAACCAAAATAAGTTATCTCACCTAAATAAGCTTAGATCCCAACATTTTACTTTTAATACAGATATTTGCAGTTCTTTGTAAATCTAACTAAGTTTTTTTTTTCACAAAACAATTTCCAACTTTTGCATTCCCCCATTCCACCCCAATACACTCAATTACAAAAAATGTCCATCCAACATGTAGAGTATGGTTTTAGTGCTCTGCAGTGTTGTGTTGTGTCATGTAGCACGAGTGCATTTGCATTTTCCCCCATTAATATAAAACTCCATATGTTCTCGGCTGAGCTGCAAATGATTCCATCTCCATCACAATTTTGCTTCATTCAAATCATAATTGTTCGGGAAATGAAATGTACGTATGTCATGTGCCTGTGTGTGTGTTTTTTTTGCAAGTTATAGGCTGATGGAATTCCATTTCGTTGTGGATATATAGGCGGTAAAAGGGGGAGAAAAATGAAGTGGAGTAACTGGAAGCTCCACTATTACATTTAGCATCGCAGCGGAATCACAGACGAAAGACCTATTTTTGTTGTTGTTGCTGTTTTTGCACTACAATTAAATACTCTGGCTGTGCTTCCTATTTGCGTTTAAATTCGATTTTGTTCATTGCGAATATCTTTAGCATATCGAATGTCATGTGTGTTGCATTCGCACCACAAATGATGTTTGTAAGAGGCTTGGGGTGGTACAAAAAAATATGAACATTAGGGATGTAATTTTTAGAATGTGAATTTGTGAGTCCAATTTCGGACACATTGCAGACTTATTTTTCGTATGTGTAGAATTGCACTGTTCATAGGGAGGCTAGAGAGGGTATATATCATTTAACACAGCCATAACGTGCCTCATCGAAATAACGGTTTTAGACCCTTGGTCTCTGCGTCTGTCGGTCTGTCTGCTGGCTGGTGCACACGATAACTCCTGAAGGGAGTATATGATTTGTTCCAAACTTGGCGAATCGTTATATTATTGTCAAACTTAGATCGAGTTCGGAGATGGGCGAAATCGGTCCACTCCATCTGGTAACTCCCCCACAAAATGTCAAAATTTTCAAAGAAAATAATTTACTGCACAGAAAGAGAAATGATAATCCGATTTTGTTTCAACTTTGCAAATCTTAATATTTGCATCAGGTGCCAAAATTGACAATATCGGCTCACTCCATCCAGTAGCCCCATAAAGGGTCAACATTTTGAATAATTATTAATCTCATAAAATGTAATGTAATTGCCTGATTGTCTTTAAATTACACACATAATTTTTATTAACCCAAAGTCTGGTGTGAAGATGGAATATATCGGCTCACTCCTTCTGGTACCTCCCCCACAAAGGATCAAAATTTTGTACATCCATGAAATTATCATCCGATTCCATTCAGATTTGGTACATCTCAATATTTTCATCAACACAAGATCTGTTATAAATATAGTAGAGATCGGCCTTCTGGTACCTTCCCAACCAAAAGGATTATAAAATCGGAACAAGGCATCCGGTTCACCTCATATTTCATACATCCCATTATTTGTATTAACACAAGATCTGCTGTGAAGATGGGATATATCGGTCCACACCTTCTGGACACTAAGGGTCAATGTTTAGAAAAACAAAACGCTCCAAAAATGCGAAATAATCACCAAATTCTCTTCAAATTTCACACATCTAAATACTTTTGCTAACACAAGATCTGTTGTGAAGATGATATATATTTGCCAACTGGTACCTCAGCCACAAAGGGTCACAATTTCCAATACTTATATCTGTCAAAATTTGCGAAAAAAAAGTCGGTGACTCTTTACAACTTGCGATATCTAAATATTGCTCTTAACCTGATACTTGAAATGAACATGGAATTTAAGATTTCGTGTTCGATAAATGTTCGATTTTCTTGAAATTGGGCCTATACCACACTTTTGATCTGTATTAGATGAAGTAGAAAAATGGAATACTTCGGTCGACTACGTCTGGCACCTCACGTACTTTTTAAAATTTTCTAAATATTATCACATAGGGTAAGTACGCCTAAGTTCGGCATGTCCCAGTAGTCGGAAATTTTGAAATTTAAACTTAAATAACCAAGAATAGAATTGACCAAATAATGAAATAATTGCAAAAAACGTCAACAGTGTTCTCTGCTCTCATTCTGTAAAAAAACAATGAGCTCCGATCATTTATTACGAGAGAATAACGGTTTTTGTCAGTGAGTGTCTTCCAAAGCGTGCGATAGTGCTTGTTTGTAAAGAAAAAATTAAAAAAAAATAAATTTAATACTTTTGGAATCAGAAATATTTTACAGTAGTAAATAACAGTCTAAAGATCATTTTATAACTTAAGAACATACAAATCAAGCATTTTTCTGTTATATTATTTAATGCCGACATTAGGAACAGAAAAAAACAGATTTGCCAGTAGTCGGCAGAGGCCGATTACTAGAAAAATATTATTTTTTACCAATTTCACCAAAACTTATGAAAAATATAAAAAATAATCCAAAAACTACTCAAACAAAAAAAAAAAAATAGTTTTGAGTCGGCAATTGCTTCCATTTGTGCTTTTTGACCAACTCTTCTAAATTAAGTAGGTTTTTTAAAATCAGCTATTATACGTTTTACATAGCGGTGACATTTTTGAAAAAAATGTTGCATATCTAAAGGAAAAAAATCAATTCACAAATTCCAAATATTAGAAAGGTGCTTTTTTCTTGTTATATTTAATCTCATTTTTATTTTAATTGAAAATCCATACGTTACTGAAGGTAACCATTTTCTACCTATATTTGGTTTAGAGTGATAATTAAACAAAACACTATTTAAAAACGAAATTAATTTCAAATTCTTCATTAGCTTTATTTTATACTATTTAAATTAAAAAATTTACAAAATAATATTTTTTTACTGAAATACCATATGCCGACTACTGGCAAATAGACATGCCGATCATTGGTGCCGACTACTGGCAAAAAACTACTATTTTAGTAAAATTGCAAATTTTGCCAATTTAATGAAAACAAAACAAATTTTTGTTTATTATTTAGAAAACTAAACAAAATTTGAAATCTGAAAAACTTTAATTTTTGGTAATTGAAAGATTTCACTCAGAATGTTGGAAGAATGAAAAATCGAATGTACTAAAAGTGCCGACCACTGGTACACTTACCCTATCTCATATAAAATGAAGGAAGTAACCAACGTAGTCCGAACCTGACACGTCGCAATATTTATATCATATTTATTTAGGATCAATACAAAATGAACAATATTGGCCCATTTCTTCGAAACCTACGCCATAGAGGATCAACAATTTAAATAATCATAACAGAAGTTAAAATATATTAAAAACATCGAACATTGGCTGAGGGTATACATCTGTCGGCCAAGACTGATACTTTTTAACTTTTTTTTTTTTTTGAATTCGTGGACCATATTTTCTTTCATTTATACACATTTTCCTTTGCTTTATCAATATTAATCAATATAATTAAATTTCATTGATGCTTCACTGCTCTTTTTATATTGATCTTTGTAAATCCACAAGTAATATTAAAAATAAATTGATTTAATTAATATTGCATTACAATATTACCCTCATATATATTGTAATTTCCTTTGGTTAAAAATGACAATATATGTTAGTGTTTGTGCGTTGGTTGCATATAGTGCAATTTATAGTCTGTAATTTGATTTATAATGCTTTTAAACTTTTTATATTTTGGAAAAAAAATTTAAGGAAATTTAAGCTAATAAAAAGGAAAGAGAATTCATCACTCCTAGTTAAGAAGAGTGGATATTTACTGGGAGTCGACAAAACCACACAAAGCACATATGTCCTGTAAATATGACAAAATTTGGCTACAGTGAGCCTAAACCTTTATATCTACAGGGTGAGATTAAACAAAAACTGCAACAAAGTCAAACGCAATAATTTTTACATATTTTTTTTTTTAAATTTTATTGAATAAAAGCAAAAAATGTCGGAAATACATCAAATTTTAGAATAAGTTTAGATTTGTTTGAATTGGTCACCTTTGGCACGAATTATGGCCTACAAACGGCCAATGAAGCCGTCACACGCTGCCCGAATGTAGCTCTGCGGTATTTTGGCGTATTCCCGGCGAAGCGCTTGCTTGAGGTAATCGAAACTCTGGTATTTTTTAGTGCCAACCTTACTTTCCAAAATACTCCAGATAAAATAGTCCAACGGTTTCGTATCCGGAGATTTTGGTGGCCATTTTGCACTGGAAATGAAGCGAGGCATCTCAATTTGTAACCATTCTAGGGTGGCGAGTGCTTAGTGCGCTGAATCCTGTTGGAATGTCCAAGGTCTGCGGCCAAAATGTTTGCGTGTCCAAGGCTTTAATACACCCTCCAAAATATTTTCGCGATAATATTCGACATTTATTCGATGCCAGGGTCGATTAATACGAGCGGAGAGCGACCATCGGCTGTTATGACGGCCCACACCGTCACCATGGCCGGTGCTTCAGTTCCGGTGGCCAACCGAAGGTGCACATTTTCAGCTGACCTTTTTGGAAAGTAAAAACGACCATTTTGTTTGCTGAACCAACAAACTGGTGGACAACGAATGTTTTCTCATTGGATAATACCAAATTCGGCAATTCACCACTTTCGGCCAAGCAAAGCAACTCTTTAGCTCTTTTGAGTCTATTTTCTTTCTGTTGCGGTATAAGTTCTTGCACTTTTTGGAATTTCAATGGCTTTACCCCGAGCTCATTTTTCAATATTTGCCGAATGGAATATTGCGATATGTTCAGCTCACGAGCCATTTTTTGCCCACTGCGACGCGGGTTCGATCAAGTCGCTTCTTTACTTTTCCAACCATTTCTGCTGATGTTGCTGTTTTGTGTCGTCCACTTTCTTGATGTCGGACTTTGCTACCAGTATCACGGTAACGGGCGAGAGTATAAGGCACAAAAGATTTATTCACATTTAAATGCTGGAGTGCTCTAACGATAGCCACTTGAGGTTTTCCAGCCAAATTTTCCGCGCTTGAATTCCATCACTAATATCTTTTTTTCTGGAAAATTCTCACCAAAATGCTTTTGTAGGCTTGTAAATAATATAATGAGCTGTCACTGGAATAATTTTAAGAGCTGTCGGACGAGCGACTTAGAAATGACATCAGTCTGCTGAAGTTGGTTACAGTTTTTTATCTCACCCAAAGTCTAGAATTTTTTCCGATATTATAAAAGGGGAAATCGGTTATCGTAGTAAAAAGTTTTATATTCTTGCAGTTCTGGAACAGGCCCATAACCAAATCCTCAAATAAGTTCAGTGATTTACAAAATGCACTTCATATTTATGCTAAAGTCCATTATCATGACAAATTGATGCATATTCTCATACAATCACGTCCATAGTCATCTGAATCATGACAGAAGATTTTATACCGATAAAGACCTTCAATGCAAATGTGGTGTGCAAATCAAAATGTTAATTGAAAACTTCTTCTTCCCTCCTATACTTCTTTTACCCTTCTTTTCCTTTTCAAAACCTCATCACAAAACTTAAGAAACCCCTCTTCTTGCAACCTTCCTTGAACTACATGCATATGCATGAGCCAAATGACGGATCCGTTTTAGTTTCAAAATATCCATTACAGAATAACAACGCTTTTGAGTGGCCTTGTATTTCCAATAACTCTAACGCTCTCCGCACTCTGTTCGTCTGTCTGTCAGTCGGTATGCCAGTCTATTCTATTACTTTATTCATTTATTCTGAAATGGAAATTGAACACAAAATCTTTTGCACTCATCGCAGTGCGTGCTCTATGAGATTTCCAATAACGAGTGTTATTCGATATTCTTATCTGTGGCTTGTGCAATCGGAACTGTTAGCTGTTGGTGTCAGACAGACAGCTGGCAATGTTGTAGCTGTTATTTGTGTTATTGGTATTAGCATGTCATGACAATGCAAATTGAAAAAAAGCAGCAGCATTTGAAGTTGCCAATATCCTGATTTCTCTCTCTCTCTCTCTCTCTCTCTCTTCGATGCCATTCACATACATCATCGGCAGTTGTTGTGAACTTTTGCTATTTACGAAAATGACGAAAGAGTTTAGCGCAAAATAGTTTGAGTGTGCTCTGGCCTTCAACATGGATGATGCAGAGCTTATTGATGATTTATTGGGAAAAAGGGTTGTCAATGGGTTGTTGTTCTTGTTTTTGAAATGAAACCATGGTCGAGCTAATCTTATTACTGCATCTGGTTTCGGAATGCAAAATTTATAGATTTTTGAAGGTCATATTTTGTGGTTCTGGGACAAAGACTTGAAAGTCTTGAAAACTGAGGATTGTTTTTTTTTCCATATATAGGAGATCTCCTTGAACTCAAAAAGGTCTTCAGCCAAGAGTTCATAAAAATCTCCTACGTATAGATACCTTCTAGGGACAAAGACGTTAAATCTTGAAAACTGTTTTTCGTCCATACATAGAAGTCCTTCTTGAACTAAAAAAGGTCTTCAGCCAAGAGTTCGTGAAAATCTCCTGCGTATAGATACCTTCTAGAGCATTTATATCAATATAAGGAGACTTCTTTGGGCTTTTATGTCCAGGAAACCTTTTTATACCCTCCACCATACTATGGAGGGTATATTAATTTTATCATTCCGTTTGTAACTCTTCGAAATACTCATGTCAGACCCAACGAAGTAAATATACCCTTGATCTGCGTAAAATTCTAAGACGATTTAGCCATGTCCGTCTCTGTCTGTCTGTCCGTCTATTTGTCTGTTGTAATCACGCTATCTTTGGAACGAATTGAAATAGAAGTCAAAAATTTTGCACAAATGTATATTTTGCCAGTAGGCAGGTTAAGTTCGTAAATGGGCCATGTAGGTCCACGTTATCATATAGCCCCCTTATAACGGTGCCTCCATAGGGTAAGTGTGCCTAAGTTCGGCATGTCCCAGTAGTCGGCACTTTTTATTTTTAAGCCCAAATAAATGAAACTATTATGACTAAATAAATTTTGTTTACTTCAAATATATTGTCAGCTATCTTTGTGTACAATTTCGCTAAGAAAAGATGATTTATTCTAATAAAAATTAAATTTTTGTCTGTGAAGGTCCTCAACAATCCATATTCTTAAGAAAAGTACAATAAAGACGTCGAATCAATTTAACTAAACAAAAATATTGTATTTTAATGAATTAATTTATTATTATTATTAATTATTCTTACAAAAAAATTGGTATGCCGACTGTTGGAACATTCCATACCGACAATTAGCAAGTGGTGCCGACTACTGGCAAAAAAGCATTGTTTTAATAAAACTACAGATTTATGAAATTTAATAAAAAGTTATTAAAACTTTATTTATTGTTGCAAAAACTATACAAAATGTCGAATCTGAATAAATTAACTTTGTAATAATTGAAAAGTTCCACTCAGAATGGTGAGCGATTAAAAACGCGAAAATCCTAAAAGTGCCGACTACTGGTACACTTACCCTATATTCGGTATTTTGATGATTTTGGCGACATTATTCACCGGAATTGTTTCAAATTTGGCATTTGAAGTTCGAATTGGACACTAAAGCCTAAGACAGAAAATTGTCTGTGCAGGTCCACGTCTTCGTATAGCCCCCTTATAACGGTACCTCCCGATATTCGATATTTTGATGATTTTAGCGACATTATTCACCGGAATTGTTTCAAATTTGGCATTTGAAGTTCGAAATGGACACTAAAGCCTAAGGCAGAAAATTGTCTGTGCAGGTCCACGCCTTCGTATGGCCCCCATATAATGGTACCTCCCGATATTCGGTATTTTGATTATTTTAGCGACATTATTCACCGGAATTGTGTCAAATTTGGTATTTGAAGTTCGCAATGAATACTACAGCCTAAGACAGAAAATTGTCTATGCTGGTCCACGTCTTCGTATGGCCCCCATATAAAGGTACCTCCGTATATTCGGTATTTTGATGATTTTAGCGACATTATTCGCCGGAATTGTTTCAAATTTGGCATTTGAAGCTTAAAATGGATACTACAGCCTAAGACAGAAAATTGTCTATGCAGGTCCACGTCTTTGTATAGCCTCCATATAACGGTACCTCCCGATATTCGGTATTTTGATGATTTTAGCGATATTATTAACCGGAATTGTTTCGAATTTGCTTTTAGAAGTTCGTAATGGATACTACAGCCTAAGACAGAAAACTGTATGTGCAGGTACACGTCTTCGTATAGCCCCCATATAACATTACCTACCGATAATCGGTGTTTTGATGATTTTAGCGACATTATTCACCCGAATTGTGTCAAATTTGGTATTTGAAGTTCGCAATGAATACTAAATCCTAAGACAGATAATTGTTTGGGCAGGTCCATGCCTTCGTATATAACGATATAACGGTACCTACCGATAATCGGTATTTTTTGATGACTGTAGCTACATTATCCACCAATTTTTTTCTAAGTTTCGCATTTGAATCTTGTAATGGCTTATGAAAAAAATTACCTATGCAGGTCTATGTCGTCGTATTGACCCTAATATAAGGGCTACATTCGATATTTATAACATTTTAACGGATTTTATTGTTTTTGAGAATTGCCAAATTCTTTCCAAATGGTGGAGGGTATTCAAAGTTCGGCCCTGCCGAAATTACAGCTTTTTATTTCTTAATTTTTCAGCTCTTCTAAACATAAGAGACCTCCTTAATCTCCTTCATACATAGAAGTCCGTCTTATGGTCATCCAAAGCAACAATTTATATTTCTCAAAAAAAAAGACACACACCTCTGTTTCCCCAGCTTTAAAGCATAAATCAATTTTCTCCTACCCAACCGACCTGAATTACTCGTGCGTAGTTGCATGGCCCTAGGCCCGGTTTCTTCTTCAGTGCAACATTATGCTTCGGTGAACATTAATTTTGAAATCAAATTTATTTTCTTTGCCTGTGGCAACTCTGTGTGCAATCACTCACACTAACTCGCCAAGAACCGCAAGCGACGACACAATGTTTTACAGTTAAACTAAAACGGAAGTCAGTGATGCAACAACATTTCGTTGTTTTTGTTTTTCCCCCTCTTCACCCCAAAGCAACAAAGGTGGACGTAGCTCGCACACCAATACACCCAGTAAAGTGAGTGGGGGTTTATTGCTGGGTGTCGCTGTGGTTTTCTCAACTCGGCTCGGCTTCTGGGGGCTTGCTGTCTGTCGTTGTGTTTTTGTGTGTGTGTGCGCGGATGGATGACACACCTTGTTGGCAATGAATTTCCTGTTCTTTTCTTGTTGAATGAATGCATTGCTTACTGCTGCTGCTGCTGCTCACAACTACTACTGCGACAGTAGTTGCTACTGCTTGGCTCGCTGAGTGAACACCTCTAAGGTGTAGTGTTGAGCCGAGAACAACGAGTCTTTGCTGAATAAATGAAGTCTTAGAAATGCTGATGATTGGTCTTGATGTTTTTGTTGTTGTGTTTTTCTTTTCGGGGTTGTTGTTGTTATTCTTTTTCTTCTTGATTTTCGGTTGCTATAACCGTCGCGCGTCTTTTCGTGTTTGGCTTAATACACAAAGTGTTTTTGGTTTTTATAGAACAACATAAGACCCAATCAACTACATGTCATCTACGTAGGATTATCTGCTTGCGGCACAGTTGTGTGGCAAATTATAGCATCGAAATTGTTTTAAGGAGGATAAGCTTCCCTCCACCATACTATGGAGGGTATATTAACTTTAACTTTGTATATATCCAGAATATATATATCAGCGTAAAATTCTAAGTATAATTATCGATATCCGATATCGATAGAAGTCTAAAATTTTGCATACGTGTGCCAGAAGGCAGGTTAAATTCGTAAATGAGCCACCATATAACGATACCTACCAATATTCGGTATTTTGATGATTTTAGCGATATTTTTAACGGAAATATTTCAAACTTCGTATTTGAAGTTCGTAATAGGTATTACAGATCATGATATGTCTTCGTATAGCCCCAATATAACGGTAACTCCCAATATTCGGTATTTTGATAATTTTAGCGACAATTTAAATCGGAACTGCTTCAAATTTCGTAGTTGAAGTTCGTAATGGGTACTCTAATTTATGCCAAAAAAATATCTATGTAGGTTCACGTCTTCGTATAGCCCCCATATTCTACAGTCTATGACAAAAAATTATTTTCGAAGCAGAACGTCTTCGTATAGCCCCCACATATAGGGTTTCATTCATTTCTTCAAGGAATTTTTTGAAAATTTTCAAGTTTCTTCAAAATGATGGAGGGTATTAAAAGTCCGGGCCGGTCGATTTTAGCAGCTTTTTTATTTGTTATAACTTAGGGTAACATATTTGAACAATATTTTATAAATTTGAGAAATTCTTACGTTGGGCGCCATTTTAGTAAAAGGTTAATATTTTCTGTTTGTGCGAAATATATTTTATTTAATTTAAAAAAAAAAATTAATTTGATTTATTTTAATTTATATTATATATATTTTTATTTAATTTAATTTATTAAAAAATTTTATTTAAAAATTTTTTAGGTTGGGACATACAAATATATGATTTTTTTGCAAAGTTCTCATTCTTTTTATCACACCAGGGTTACTTTCTTGGACATAATGTCTAGTCAGGACCATTTTTTCGTAGATAGTTGTATGACAGAGTCATTATCTAGAAGATAATACCCATTAAGGATCGTTACCTTGAGGATTATGGCCATTCGAGAACTATAATTTACAGGTAATGGTCTGTGAGGACATTTGTCCCGGAAATAATAATCTGTCCGGATATATAGCTCGGTGATAATGGCATTATCATGGAAGAATGAATAGAACCATTGTCTTGGAGATAATGGTCAGTAAAGACATTAATCTCAGATATAATCTTCATTCAGGACCATTATGGCCAATCAGGACTATTATCTTGTAGATAGTGGCAAGTCAGGACCATTAACTCGGAGGTTGTGGCCCTCCAGAACTGTTATCTCCGAGGTAATTGCCAGTATAGAGCATCATCATAAAGATAATGAACATTCAGGGATATTTTTTCGAAGATAATGGAGCATCAGGAATATCAGACATACTAGGCAGTCAGGGCCATTATTTCGTATATAGTGGAAAAATCAGGACTATTATCTGGTATACAATGTTAATTAAGGGCCTATATCTCGGCGATAAGGATTAGTCTCTGAGAGAAAGTGGTCATTCACGACCTTTATCTCGGAGGTAATGGTCATTCAGGCTTTTATCTCGGAGATAATGGTCAGTCGGGACTATTATCTTGGAGATAATGGTCAAACTGAAATATTATCTCGAAGATAATAGCAATTGAGAATTATTATCTGGAGGATACTGGTCAGCCAGACTATTATCTAGGATATAATGATTGGTCAGGAATATTAATGGAAAGTCGGGATCCTTATCTCGGATATTATGGTTATTCAGGAATATTATCTGGGAGAAAATGATCAGCCAGGACAATTATCTCGAAGATAATGGTCATTCTTCTCGAAGATAGTGGTCAAACTAAAATATTATCGCGAAGATAATAGTAATTGAGGACTATAATATCGAAGATAATGGTCAGCCAGACTATTATTTAGGAGATAATTGCCGGTCAGGAATATTAATGACAAGTCAGGACGTTTATCAGGAAGATAATGGTCAAACTGAAATGTTATCTCGGATATAATCGTAATTCAGGATTATTATCTCGAAGATAGTGGTCTGCTAGACTATTATCTAGGACCTTTATCTGGAAAATAACGGTTAATCAGGACCTTTATTTCAAAGATAAGGGTCAAAAAGAAATATTATCTTGAAGATAATCGTAATTAAGGGCTATTATCTGGGAGATAATGTTATTCAGGACCTTTATCTCGTATATAATGGTCAATCAGGACCTTTATGTCGAATATAATGGTCAAATAGAAATATTATCTCGAAGATAATCGTAATTAAGGACTATTATCTCGAAGAAAACGGTCAGCCAGGAACATTATCTAAGGAATAATGATCAGTCATAAATATTATCACAAAAATAATGCTCAGCCTGTTCCTTTATCTTCGAGATAATATGTTATCTTCGATAATATTATCTAGAAGATAATGACAATTCAAGACAATTATCTCGGAGATAATGACCAATCAGTGGCATTATCGGGAAGGTGATGGCCAATAAATACCATTAACTCGGAGATAATAAAGATAATGACAATTATCTCGGGGATAATGACCAATCAGGGCCATTATCTGGAAGATGATGTTTAGTCCATACCATTAACTCGGAGATAGTGCCCAATCAGGACCTTTATGTCACAAGATAGTCGTCATATTCTTGTCTCTAGTATCTCTAAGTAAAGGTCTTCTTGACCATTATCTCGGAGAAAATGGTCGACCAGAAATATTATCTCACAAATAATAGTTGGCCAGTCAGAACTATTATCTGACTGATAATGGTCATTCAGGATAATTACTTCGGATACCATCATCTCAAAGATAATGGTAAGTAAATATCATTATCTCCAAGATTATGGTCAGTCAATAATATAATGATCAGCCATGACCATTTTATCGGAGATAATAGCCCCTTAGATAAGGGTCATTCAGGACTAGTTTCTCGAAAAAAATGGTCTAGAAGACCTTTACTTAGAGATAATGGGCTATAAGAACCTTTGTCTCGTAGACGATAGGCATTCAGGACCAATATCTAAACAATAATGACCCAGATATAGCGAGTAGTCAGAAGCATTATCTAGTAGTCAGGACAATTTTCTCGCAGATTATGACAATGAATGAGATAATTGAAACTTAGATTGAGTTCTTAGTCCATGTGTATTACCATGTGCTATAATTTTATTCGAGACTGTTAGTAATGCATTGAGGATGATGATGTTTTTCCATCGTAGGATGTATTTTATTGCCGTTTGGTGGCCGATGATTTGTTTCTTTAGCCTGAATGGGTAATTCAAACAATTCGATTTGAGTTGTTGTTTTTTTTGCCCCTCTTTCATTTCATGGACATTTTTTCTAATTTATTGCCACAAGTATCTGCAGACAAGTACTGGAGAAGAAGGCTTGAAGAATACAACACAATCGATGATTGTAGTCATTAATCAATTAAAACTGAAAAAAAAAAAACGAAAAACAAGCATTAAGGCCATCAAAAGAGGAAATTAATTGAAAATCGATTTGATAATTATGTAATAATTGTTGCAACAACAAAAAAAAAAAGAAGAATCGAAAACGGATCCAATTAGTTGTCACTTTTAACGTTTTTTCACTTTGAAAATCTGTGTCAAGCCATGAAGCCGTGACAGACAACCTGTTTTTTTTTTTCTAATCTATGACTCAAAGAACAAACTCAAATGGAAACGACTCCCTCAGTCATCCTTCGGTTTCTTTTTTTTTTCTTTAGTTCCGGACAATTTTCCTCTCAGTGATGGATTCCCATCCAGTGCAGAGGCCTGCAATTGTTGTCGATTTCCGGTTAGCTGTTTTGTTGTTCAGGTTGCATGTTCTGACAAGTGACAACAACAATACCCAGCTATCTACGACCATTGACACGTTTTAAGATTATTTCCCCTGCTTCGGATTTTTTTTTTTGTTATTTTTCATAAAGTTTTCCATGGCTGGATGACTGAATGTCTGGTTGGTTGGCTGGTTGGCATGTTTGGGAACATAAACACAGAACTATGATCAAAACTTACAATCCTTGGCTGACTGTTTGGCTGAGAGACTCGTTGGTGGCATGGTTTGCACTAGTTTTAATAAAGACGTACTGCACAAAACTTGGGGTGGACTTTGGCTGGTTGGCTTGCCAGCCGGTCGGTGGGTGTGGATTTGTTTTGCTGCCACGATTTGCCGTGGTGGTTGTTGTTGTCTCATTGTTTGTTCCCATTCAATGATAGTTTACAGCACAATGCATGGCTGTGTGTCGGTGTGTTGGCCTAGCTCATTATCCTCCACATTCATGCGTTTCATTCATGTTCAGTTTCTGTTGAGATTTGAAAATGCTCTGCTGCCATAATTTCCTTTGCCAAAGCTTTTTGGTTCTTTGTGATTTTTCCAGCTCTATTCCCGTGGGAATCAATCGTTTCTCTTGTGAAAGTTTTCCAAATAACCCAAAAAAAAAAAAAAAAACGAAATCTAGGAGTGGGAGAAGATCAACGACATGAGAAACGCAAACAGCCATTGTGGCTTTTTTGTTTTTGCATTTCAGGTCACACTTCTGGTTATGAAGTGATTAAGCCTAATTCTATCGTTAACCTTGTCGAGCAATGAAACGTGTCGAAACATTAAGAAGCTCCATAATGTGGTTGAGAACGATGAGCTGTGGCGGTGCGTGGGCTGAGTGAGCGAGTGAGTGACGGCAATGCAATTCTTGCTTCTGGGAATGAACTTTTTAAGGAAGTATTTCTGTTGGCGTATAATTTTAATTGGGTTTTTATGGTGCGTCTGCCATAAACTGGCAAATAAGTTGATTTGATGGCATTGCCATAACAGAGATGGAGATGGCGCACAAGCATCGAAAGTGACTGGCGGTAGCAAGAATTGGCGTTTGGAAAAAAATATTGATGTGCTCAATAGAAGTTTCTTGGTTGCTTAAAAACATGTTTTCTTCGGATATGATTAGACAATTTAAGGGCAAATAATTTTAAGAAAGGGTCATTCTATCTTCGAATATCCTTATCTCCGAGAGAGTCGCCCGTCAGGACCACATTCCGAGTCAGGGCCATTTTCTCTGATGTTAAGTAAGCACCATTATCTTTAAGATAAAGGTATCTCAAGATCATTATATCTAGAAAATTCCAGTCAAGACCATTATCTAAGAGATAAAGCAATGTCCCGGCAACGAAGAACCAGTCACGAACATTCTCTCGGAGATAAATGGAAGTAAAAAATCGGAAAAGATATATATGGGAGCTATACACTAATCTGAACCGATCTTGATAAAATTTGGAAAAAGTTTTTCTGAGCTGTATTGGATATATTTTTCCGAATATTGTTGTTACGGATTGCAGATTATGGCTGTGGAGAACAAATATAACAAATCGGATGAACAATGTATATGGGACCTATAGCTATATCTGAACCGATTTTCAATTTGGTCTTAAGTGTCAAATTCCATTCCGTTTGGGCTAAAATTACACGTTTGGTTCAAATATATATGGGGGCTATATCTAATTTTTGATCGATTATCTCCAATTTCTATAGAGTTCGTCCTTGGGCCAAATAAACGACTTGTGCAAAATTTTATCTGGATCGGGCAATAAGTGCGACCTGTACTTTGTTTAGAAGAATACATGGACTGACGGAAGGGTGAACGGTCATGCATAAATCGACTCGGTATGTGATTCTATGCAGATCATCTGAGAATTGGACTCGAAATTCGAGCGTTTATCTCGGATCCCCTACCACTTGGAAAACGGGCAGCCAGGATCATTCTCACTGAGTTAAAGGGACGATGGGACCATTGTTTTTGAGATAATGAATGATCAGGTCCGTTATTTTACGCATAACTGCAAGAAATAACGACCAGTTCAGAATAATTCTCTAAAATGAAGTCAGAACCATATTTTCTCATCTACATGGAAGTCAGCACCATTCCCTCTAAGAAAAGACTAGCCTGACCATTGTCTCGGAGATAATGACCAGTGTGAACCACTCTTTCTGATATAAAGAGAATTCCAAAGCATACTTCCCGAGATAATTTCCTACCATAATCTCTGATGTAATAGGATATTCAGTACCAATCTGTCTCTCAGAAAGAAGAAATTCAACGGATATTTTTTCCTACGATAACATCCTACTATGAAAACCATATTCTTTTCCAGATAGATAATAATCTGTTATGGCAAGGAGAAGCAAGTGTCATTACTTTCTCTCAGAGATAAGACGGAATATGGATTGCATTCTCTCTCGTTCGCTGAGATAAGGGCCTAGCCACTGACATAAAGGGAGGTTAGAAGTATTATTTTCAGGATAATGACCAATGCCTCTGAAGTATTGGCTAGTCAGGGGAATTATTTCTGATATAAAGGGGCGTCAGGAAAATATCTTCTAAGATAAGGGGGAAAAACCAGTACCTATCTATCTCTAAGAGAGGGGGGGCGTATGTAAACTATATCTGAGATTTGGTGAAGCCAGAACTGATCTCATTAAGATAAAGGCCAGTCTGTATCATTTTTGTTTATATAATAATCTGATATGACAAGGAAGGGGGTCTTTCTATGTGAGATAAGGTCAATAATAATATCTTTCTCTCTCCCTCTCTCTGAGATAAGAGGCCATGGTCTCTTAATTTTTATACCCCCTCCATATAATGGAGAGAATATCTAATTTCTCGTCCCATTTGCAATGACTCGAAAAATTCGCGTAAAATTTTAAGCCGATTTAGCGATGTCAATCTGACTTCCTGTTGAAATTATGATAGAGTCCCCATTTTTTAATCCAGAGCTTTGACTTTCGGCACAAAGGTTTACATTATATGCAGAATGATTGGTATTGGAAATAGGTCCACATACTTTGATGGTGAAGGATATAAAAAGTTCGGCCCGGCAAACTTAAAACCCTTTTGATACCCTCCACCTTGGAAAGGAGGGTATACTAACCTTTCCGTTTGTAATATCCCTAAATATTTGTCGTAGACCCCATAAAGTATATATTTTTATAATCAGCATAAAATTCTAAGTCGATTTAACGATGTCCGTCTGTCTGTTGAAATCACGATACAGCTTACATTATTTGACGTAGATCGTCAACATTTAGCAAAACAATTTGTAGGATGGTTGGTATTGAAAATGAGATCTATCGGTCAACGTTTTGGTAGTTCATGCAAATAACGTTCAGTTCTTCTCCATTCATGCTAAGCTTCTTGGGGAGCAAAGGTCCTCTTCAAATATCGTTCACCTTGATCTGTTATTAGCTCTTCCTTTTATTTCACCTCACGATTTTCAGTTGATGTTAAGTCCTTTATAAGGCTTATTTTCCAGGAGTTTTTTCTTTTTTCCTGCTTTCTGGAGGATTCCAATCTAGGTCATATTATCTCTAAGATTACAGAAAATGAAGTCATTTCTCCTGATATGCGAATATGTAAATTCCAAAGAAAATTTAACTCTATTCAGAGTAGTTTATTTGGTATTTTGAGTAGTTTATGCTTTTTCCCAGATCTTTACCACCAACATGAATCAATGCTTTTCAAAATGTTATGTCGGTTTTTAAATGTTTAGCGGTTATGCATGACTGATTATGCATGATGATAGCTCGTCTCCCTGCAAACGTTAAATTATCACTCCAGCACGACTAGTGAGTTAATAGAATTTTTGCTGATAATTTCAATTTAATTTAATAAAAGTTAATCTTTGATGATTCGACCTGTGATTAAGGTGGTCTATAACTGAACCTTACATCAGTAAAAATGACTCTCATATCATATAATATCTAAAATAATAACCTTTTGTGTGGTAATATTCCTACTAGACATATAGATAAATAACGCTACTGACTAGTCCTAACCCCAAAAGTTAATTATCCTTCCTATTTCTTCCTGTAACAATCCTGGCAGAATTTTTTTTCTCGGAAATCGCGAGGTCTGATTTAGACATAATTGCACTGGTAGACGTTTATCTCAGTGGACCTCCTTGGTATTTTATATTGATTTTTTTTTTGGCAAATAGTCCTTACTACTCTTCATCCCAGCATCCAAGATAACGACCCTGGATGCATGTTATTATAAGATAATATTTATTGCTACACTTAATTATTACCCCGCTTTCCCCTATAATAAAATCTAAATCCCTGACAGTATGAATCACAAGTGGAAAGTAAAGCAAATATTTTTTTAAGTTACGCTACGCTTACGATTTTCATGCCGTTTTGAGTTGTCACACCATCTACACATTCTGAATGAATGGATTGGATGCACTCTCTGGTGGCTTGTCATTAAAAAGTAGCAGACAATTAAAGCCTAATTCGTTGATGATGAGAACATTGGAAATTGCATGGTACAATGCCCGCAGTTTATTTGCAAGTATCCTTTATACATGGTCATATACAAAACCACTTCATAACTTCGCAAGAGAGTCCACACTTGAAAAGAGCTAGAAAATTAACAAACAAATGATGCAACAAAAAAATTAGAAAAACAATTAAAATGCGTGTTATTGTTAATTTGCTACAAATCGCCTCAATTGTCATAGAGAAAAAACCACGGGTGTTCACTCGTTCGCCTATCAACAACAACAGCTTGTGACACAATAAGGGGTATCACAATGAGAATATCTGCCAAGCATACAGAGCTGCTTAAGCGGATGATAAGGACTGTATGGTGGCGGTATTTAGTATGGTATTTAAAAAAATATCAAAAGGGGGTGGGATAAAGGACATACATGCATGGGGTGCAATGAAAGCGGGAGGGGTGGGGTGATGATGTCACATGTTTTATGTGTTGTTTATTTTTTTATCCTTTTTTATATTTCCATTAATTCTCATAACGCTTTTTAATGGAAATTAAAAACAAATATTTGTCTTAGGAATCCGGGGGTTTCTGATCCAAGGATCATCAAATATGAAATTTCAATATAATTTTTTTCTAATTTTGTATTTTTCTATTTCAAGAGGCTCACTCCACTTGAAAATATTTGCTAATGAGATTTTAATTTAAAGTACTTCATTTATTTAAGCCCTTCATATTTTTTACAAAAAAGTATCTAAATAAAATAAACTCTCACTTCTAATTTCGGTCAAGGCTAATAAACTGAGTTTTCCAATGTCTTATTGTAGTAATTTTTAACCAACATTTGACAAAAAATTTTCATTTGAATTTTCTTTGTTTACCTCGCCTAATGACTATGGGAATTTATGCAGTTTCTGCCTGGGCTCGCTAAAGATGTTGCAAATGCATGCTTGAGAGTCATGAACTAACATCAACGACACAATGCGACATTGGTTATTGCTATTTTCCCACAGTTCTCTTAACAAGAGAAGTTTAAGAGAGTTATGAACAGTAGTGTTATATTTGCAATGGTTTATTAAGAGAATGTGAATTGAGAGAGCAGTAATGATTTGAGTATTTATAGAGTTGCCATAACATGGAATTTTATACTAATAATTGTTTTATTTCTATTGCAGGGAACACTTAATAAATATTCCAGGTAAGTTATTAAAAAAAAAACAATATTATCAGACTTTTTAAGAAACAAGTGTTTTATATCAAGCGGCAAAATAATTTTCAGCAAAATACTATTTTAAGAATTATTTGTAATAAATAACTGTTTAAATAAACGCATAAATAAAAAAAATGAAGAAATTTGTAATTAGATTTAGGTTTATTTTATTGAGATTTGTGTGATTTCCATAATAATTTAAAACAAACAGTAATGAAGAAAATTCTTAAAACTCCACCTTGAAAAGGAGGGTATATTGTCACTTTGTCATTCCGTTTGTAACATGCCTAAATATTCGTCGTAGACCCCATAAAGTATGTATATTCATGATCAGCATAAAATTCTAAGTCGATGTCCGTCTGTCTGTCTGTTGAAATCATGATACAGCCCACATTATTCGACATAAAACTTCAAAATTGGGCAGAACCATTTGTATTGTGTCTTGGATGGTTAGCATTGAAAATGAGATATATCGGTCCACGTTTTGGTATAGCCCCCATATAACGGTACCTCCTAAAATTCGGTATTTTGACGATTTTCGCAAAATTTTTTCCGGATTTATTTAAAAATTGGTATTTGTATGTCTCAATGGGTTCTGGCTTCGGTGGTGAAACATTGTATGTATAGGTCCTCTTTTTTTATATCCCTCATATAACGGTACCTCCCGATATTCGGTATTTTGATGATTTTTGTCACATTTTTCTACGGATTTGTCTAAAAATTAGTATTTGTAGTTCATAATGGGTTCTAGCTCAAATGACAGAACATTGAATATTTAGGTCCTCGTTTTCCCATAGCGCATCATTCGATATTTTGATGATCCTAGTCATATTTACCCACGAAATTGTTTCAAATTTGGTATTTAAGAAGATTTGGTAGATGAAAATCCTCAAAGTATAAACTTGTCTATAGAGCAGCGGTGCTCAAAACCGTGTTTTAGAACATGAACCGAAAAAGGAGATAATTCAAGAGAAAATTAAAATTCTGTTTTTCTTTATATTTTACGGTTCTATTAAATTGTTTTTAGACACGAATGTTTGTCAAATTAATTTATAAGGCAAATGGATAAATAATATTTGTATAAATAATGACTTAACACTGTTTTGTTCTAGATTTAAATAAGCAAAGAGAAATTTGACTGAAAAGATGTATTTTTTCTTGAGCACCGCTGCTATAGAGGTTCCCTTTTGGCCACTTTATGGTTTTTTGAAAATTTAACAGTATTATCTAAACGGTCCTACTGGTATTTAGAGTTTAAAGTGGAACACGTTTGAAACTTTTATATGCTTTTTTAACCCGTTCGGTCTCGCCGAATTTATTATTTTTTTACTTAATTTTAATACGCATTTTGGTTAAAAAAAAAACAGTGTAAATCGACCTATGTTAATTTTGAGTTATGGATACCACTTGTCGTACTTTCTGAGAATATTTCACAACGTTTTGGAAAAAAGTAAAGAAATTTTAGAAAAATCTATTAAACTTCTTTTTTAATAAAAATATTTTCAACACTTCAAAAAAAAAAAAAACTACCTATGTTGACTAAAGTAGTTTTTATTAAATATAGGCTCCAAATATTTTGACATTTAAAAATATAATTAAAAGGGTTAAGTCTTTCCAAGACAAGGGCTCGGACGGAATCTATATAGTATTTTCGAAACACCTGAACAATTCGGGGGTCGAGTGCATTACCAAATGACCGCCGCTAGCCAGCTTCATCGTTTCCGAAACGTGGAACTTTCTATTTTCCAGGCTTCGGAAACGATGAAGTAGGCCTTAGGTAGTGATAGAATTTGATATCGCTTTCGAATGTCAAATACTTTCCAGATATACTCCTGTGCTCTGTTAATCACAAATATTGTCATAGGCTTATTAGTCTAGGCTTGAATCAGAACTGGTTATGCCATACAACAGTGTCACGCCACACTGTTCGAGTTCGCCAAAAACACAAACCTTCGGACAAGTTTTAAACATTTGATTATCAATTTTATGTGTGAGCCCTAAACATCCAGGAAGATCTCTGGAACTATTTATTCTTTATTTTTTGGAATTTTACACCTTCAAGATGGTATTGGGGTTATTCCTAATTCAGACAAAGTCGGTTCAATTGTTGAGTTCAGGCCAAATAAATAGACATACTTTTTATACCATTAATTGTAAATGAATGGAGACAGGTTGATTTAGAGAATTCTGAACAATTCAATTCAGTCGGGTAATCTTTAATCCATTTTAATAATTCAAATTTTAATACTAACATAGATTAAATGGCTTAACATAACTATTCTACTACTACTTTAAGTTAAAAAAAAGTGCCGTAACATGTTCGTGGACACAACGAACTACAATTGTGCCCTAAGGCAAAATTATTTATTAGCCTCTTTATCTCCCGCTCGCAACGTTGACCTATAATTTCAACACTTCTCCAAACCTAAGCTTTTACGGATAAAAACGAATTTTCGAATTAAATTTAAACTTCCCTAGGTATCATAATTTTTACATATCAAATTTCTTCAAACAAAAAGTACTTATGCTTGTAAGCATACCTTCCCATCTCAAAAACAACCCATTAACACTCTCTTAAAGTATTCTCATCTAACAATTGAGTGTCATTGCCAACTCTTAGTTGGAAACACCACTTAAACAATTCTTATCGTACGCTAATATCTTATCTTCCGAAAATAAAACAAAACTTGTGGCCATATGACATTTGTTTTTATTGGTATAACAAAAAGATTTACTATTGCGCTAGTAATTAAAGAAAATAAGAAAAGCAGGAGAAACGCTGGAACATTTGACACGCAGATGTTGACATGGATTTTTACCTGCAAGATGCAAAAAATCAAATACACTCACACAGATACGCAGTGCATACCTGAAGAGGCAAATTATCTGGGCAATCATCAATGGGAGAGAATTACAATAAACAGCTTAAATGAAGCAGCAGCCATGTGTGAGATCTCTGGGATGAAAACGGAGTTTGAAATTGAAAAATTTACCTATCAAAATCTTTTAGTTAGTAAATTAGTAAATAATTTTTTAGGACGGACATACAATTTCTTTGCAATCTATCTTACAATTAGTTTATTAAATATTTAGTATTACCTCATGGGAATGCAACTATGAGAGAGAGAGGAACCTATCTGTCATTTGAGGAGATAAATCTACACGTTTCTATTTGACCATTGTTGAACAGAGATGGAAAACTTTACTTTGTACCTTTTTTCGTGCCGGAAAAGGTACTAATGTAATACCGTGAATTATTCCGCCGATAATTAAAGAACATCTATTATCCCACTTATAAATCAGGAATAAAAAATGGAAATTTTGAAAAATTGATAAAAAAATAAATAAATTTAATAGTACTTTACTACTCCAGAGGTTTGTTAAATCCTTCATAAATAGCTGATATCAAAAGAAAACAATTTAAAGAGTATCCGTCAGTATTGCTGACATATTGATGCTCTCAGTCTTTATCTGTTTATTTAAATATATTTCGACATGTTTCATTAGTGTTTTGACACTCTATAGGAGAGCTACCGATGGAGTAGAAGAATATTAGCCATTTCGTTTATGACCTTAGTCTGATATAATCATTGGAGGTGACAGCTTTGGATAATAATGTAATGTGGGTGAGATAAAAAAGTGGAATAAAGTCAAGAGCTATAATTTTTACATTCTTTTTAAATTTTATTGAATGAAAGCAAAAAATGTCGGAAATAGCATCAAATTTTATAAAAAGTTTAGATTTTTCGAATTGGTCACCTTCGGCACGAATTATGGCCTTCAAACGGCTAATGAAATCGTTACACGCTGCCCGAATTTTGCTCTGCTGTATTTTGGCCCATTTTTTAGTGCCAACCTTGCTTTCCCAAATACTCCAGACACAATAGTCCAACGAATTGGTATCCGGAGATTTTGGTGGCCATTGTGCGCTGGAAATGAAGAGAGGAACCTCATTTTGTAACCATTCTTGGTGGCGCCTGCTGTGTGGATTGAGCTGAGTCCTGTTGGAATATCTAAGGTCTGCGCCCAAAATGTTTGCATGCCCAAGGCTTTAATACTATATTCGGTATTTATTCTGATGCTGCGGTCGATTAGAACGAGCGGAGAGCGACCATCGGCTGTTATGGCGGCCCACACCATCACGGCGCTTGAGTTCTGGTGGTCAACCGAAGGTGCACATTTTCAACTGACCTCTTTGGCAAGTAAACACGATCATTTTGTTTGTTTACAAACTGCTGGCCAACGAATTTTTTCTCATCGGAGAAAACCAAATTCGGCAGTTCACCACTTTTGGTCAAGCGAAGCAACTCTTTAGCCCTTTTGAATCCATTTTCTTTCTGTTGCGGTGTAAGTTCTTGCACTTTGTGGAATTTCAATGGCTTTACCCCGAGCTCATTTTTCAATATTTAAAAAATGGAATATTGTGATATGTTTACCACACGAGCCATTTTTCGGCCAGTGCGACGCGGGTTTCGATCAAATCGCTTCTTTACTTTTCGAACCATTTCTGCTGATGTTTCTGTTTTCTTCCGTCCACTTCTTTGACGTCGGGCTACGCCACCAGTATAACGGTAACGAGCGATGGTACGAGACACTAAAGATTTGTTCACATTTAAATGCTGGAGTGCTCTAACGATAGCCTAGGTAGATAGAAGGAAGTACCAGATGGTGGGAGCTAGTATATCCTATTTTCACATCATAATGTTTAAAGATAATCTGTCGCATATTTCGCATTTTATAAGCGTTTTAGATATTCCAAATTTTGACCCTTTGTAGGGAAGGTATTCAAAGGAGTGGCCCGATATATCCCATCTTCACATCAGATCTTGTTTTGGTAGAAATATTGAGATGTGCGGAGTTAATAATCGGCTTCATATTTCGCATTGTATATGTGTTTTGTTATTCAAAATGTTGACCCTTCGTGGGGAAAGTACCAGAAGGAATGGTCCGCTATACTTCATCCTTTTACCCGATTTTGTAATGGTAATAATATTGGTATGTGTGAAATTTGAAGAGAATCTGCATTACATTTCGCATTTTATGAGCGTTTTAAATATTCCAAATTTGAATCCTTTGTGAGGAGGGTACTAGAAGTAGTAGTCCGATCATGTTCATTCTCGCACCCAATCTTGCGGTAGTGCTAATATCACTATTTTCAAAGTTTGCACAAAACTAGATTATTCGTTCTCTTCCTATGCGGTAATTTATTTTCTATGAAAAATTTGACCTTTTGTGGGGAAGGTACCGGAAGGAGTGGACCGAAATAGCTCATCTCCGAACTCGATCTAAGTTTGACAAAAATATTACGTTGTACCAAGTTTGGACCAAATCGGATAGTCTCTCTTCGAGAGTTATCGTGCGCCCAGTCCGACAGACAGACGGACATTGCTTAATCGTCTCCAAATATCCTGAAACGGATTTGGTCCAAGGAGACCTAGAATCGAAAACCGTTATTATAATAAAAACGCCAAATAAAGAACGAGTTATATTTTCCGATTTGAATAGTTTTAGCCGGATCGTAATAGTTGCTTTTGAAGTGCCTGGACCTAAATATTTAATGTCACCGCAGCTAGAACCCATTATGAACTACAAATACCAAATTTTTAGACAAATTCGTGGGAAAATGTTGCAAAAATCATCAAAATACCGAATTTTGGGAGGTACTGTTATATGGCGACTATAACAAAACGTGAACCTATATATCTCATTTTCAATACCAACCATCCTAGAAACAATAAAATTTGTTCTGTCAAATTTGTACGTCAAATAATGTGGGCTGTTTCGAGATTTCAACAGGCAGACATACATACGGATATCGGTAAATCGACTTAAAATTTTATACTGATTATAAATATGTATACTTTATGGGTCTACAACCTTCTTTTCAAGGTAGAGGGTATAAAAAAGTGTTGGTTTTTTGTTTTTCGATATAATCTCAGAATTACTTTATTGAGAGCAAATCATATGACGATTAATTGCATTTTATTGCCACCAAAATAACTGGCAGAAATGCACATTAACTTTAAGTGCACCTTTACTTTACTCCCAAATATGTAAACATTTCAGTGGCAGTTAAATTAAAACTAATATAGCTTTCTAATGGAGATTATTAGTACAAAAAGTACTTTTAAGTACATTCAGATTCCCCATCCCTGTTGATTAGTTACTTAGTTAGCAAGCATTCTAGTTATTTCGATATCTTTGTTTAACGGAGAGCCTCTCAAATTTTGCTGCTCTTGCTCTCTTTGGATATTGTTGTCAGGCACAAACAAAACCCTATTAACTAAGAGCACGTGCACAATAGTTAGAAGAGAGGGAGAGTGTGAGAGAGCGAGTGCAAAGGTAGTTTCATGGGTATTGGTGAATTATCTTTTATCTTAAGACTCTGTGTGTGAGTGTTTCGTGTGGCGAGTATCTGTGTGAGTATCTAAATATCATCGATATTATTGCCTGTGTTATTATCGTCATTGGTTGGTCGTCGTTGTCGTCGCAGCCTTTGTTGTTGTTGCTTTTCCTTTAAACCTCAACCAACAGCTAACAGCTGCTCGCTCGCTCGCTGGCTGGTTTGCGTGTATGGGTTGAATTTTGTGCTGCCACTGCATGTTTAATGTAAACCAGGCAGCCAGCCCCAGTCTGGTTAGGCTAACGTCTGTTGCCGCAGCCAGTACAGTAGAGTTATTTCAGCCGCTGAAACGTACGGAACGTAGAGCTCGTCTAAGCCGAGAGGGTTTTCAACTCGCAAACCAAAGCACCCGTCGTAAACGCTTTAGTTAGGGTATCGCGCGTCCGTCTTGTTTCTTCATCACTGTTCGCTTTTGTGTTTGTTATTCGCGCTTCGTAAACTTAATTCACAATAAAAGAACAAATTAGGTTGTAGTTGTCGGTTTAAACAGCGATTTGAGAGTAGAACAAAAACGTAAAAGCTAAGCCGAAAGCAGAAAAAAAACAACGCGTAAACCGAATTTAAAATCAATAGAAAAATTGGATAAAACGAAAATTGAAAAAAAAAAAAAAAGAAATAGAATTGAATAAAACCGAAACGGTTACGGTTTAAAGTGTAAAACTCTAGACCTGTGTTTTGGGGATTAGTTCATCAATAAAAATAACACACACACACACCTAATTAGCAATAAAAACAACAACAATACAAGTGGAGTGAAAAAAATAAATTATTGAAAAAAAAACTGATTTAAAGAAGGAAAGAAATAGTCAAAACAAATTACAAAACTTGGATTACAGAGCGGGAAGCAAATCGAATCGGAAAACCCATTATTACTCCACGGATTCAATAATCTCCCCATAACCTTCCCGGATATTTTGGATATTTATGGTAAATTAAATACTAAAATAACAACAAAAACAACACCAACACAAAACCCGGAGCTAAAAACGAATGAATGATCGAAGAAATTCCATTGGAATTTTTTGCCAATAAATATTTAAAATCATTAGCCATTAGGGCCCAAATCGTAATGGAGTTTTTAATTTGAATCTTTTCATTTCAGTTTCATTTGTAGTTATTTTAAACGTCAACAACTCTCATTTCTACAACAAAAACTAATAATAGATCATTTGGCCTGCAGTCAAATTGTAGCTAAAACCAATAACAACACCAACAACATCATCAATAATGACTTTTTATTACTACTTCGTTAGTGGCCACCTCTCGCTCTCTCTCACTGACTTTTTCTCTCTGTCTTGTGGCGATGCTAAATAAAGTCGGGCTTAAAAATATTTCTGTTCACCAAGAAATGAAAAAAAACGAAGTTGGAAAAAAAGAAAACAAGTTTTCGAATTCATTGGAATTTCCTTAGACCCAGCCGCTGCAGAGCAAGCGCAACAAACGCTGGACAGTTCGAAGTAGATACAAATACAAACGAGGGCTGGCAGATGCAGGTGGTGTCGGAGAACTTGTGGGAGAAAAGGAGGGTATTATCGGAAATCAAAGAGGCCCGAAAGAATTTTAATCTTTTTCTTTAAAGTGAAGTCAGCCGGGTTCTCCATCAGTGATATAATTAGTATTTAGGATCATTATCTTCGAGAACAGAACGATAAGGCCATTTATCTCTCCACAATTTCGATCAGCAATACTACCTTGGAGATAACAGGACACATTTCTCTGAAATTTGGGCAGTAAGAATTAAGGTCATTATGTTCGAGAAAAGGACGATCAGCTCATTTATCTCTCCATAACCTCGATCAGCAATACCACCTCGAAGATAACAGGACACATTTCTCTGAAATTTGGGCAATAAGAATTAAGGTCATTATCTTCGAGAACAGGACGATAAGGCCATTTATCTCTCCATAACCTCGATCAGCAATACCACCTCGAAGATAACAAGACACATTTCAGGGCAGTTTAATCCATCACTTCAGAAAGAAGGGCAAGGACTGGATCTTATATACCTTGACAGCACCATTATTTCTTAGATAACTTATATGCAGTAGTATTACATATGGTAGAGGTATGGGAAGGATGGTAAGGGGGCTATACTGTCACCCAGGAACATTTCTTGGAGGTTATGGGAAGTAAAAATCAGGGCTAATGCAGACTAAAACCTATGCGATTTATCAGTCAGTCAGTCAGTGGTCAAGTCAGAACAACTTTCTCCAGATAGCGCCAGTTAGGATCATTTTCTCTGAGATAAAGGCAAGTTGGAAACAATACCTATGACACGACTGCTTATCAGGACATCATCGCTAATAGAAGTATGGTAGATGGAGATGTTAATCTGTAAATAAATGCCTATCATTGAGAAAATAAGCAGCCAGGACCATTATTTATGAGATCAAAGGCAGTTGAGACCATTATCTCGGATATTTGGTTCACTTAGGATGATTATCTCTCACATTGTTATGAGTAAGAAGTTTTACCTCCGAAATAAGGGCTAGTCAGGGTCATCAAGGCCCGTCTCAACTGATATTTGGGTCTGTATGTACCATTATATCTCAGCTATAGGTCAATTCGGATCATTATCCCGTACACCATCATCTTTGAGATCAGGGCCACAATAAGGGTCAGTTATGTCCATTACCTCTATCATGAGGCCTAGGCGAGATCATTTACTTTAAGATAAGGATAATCCAATGCCAATGCCGTTGAGATTAGGCTTGAATAGGACTCTTATCGGGCAAGTCCCATTTCTGCATTATTCCTAAAATTTGAAACAGTCGTGACCATTAGCCGTGAGATCTGAGACAGTTGGGACCAGAGTCACATCCATCACATCAGAAAAACGCGCCCGACTGAAAATGTTGAGTATTAGGAGTAGGCTATGACCAGCTACGAATCGTTTCTGAGATAATAGCAGAGTATCTAACTCAGAGGTCTATCCAGGATTTTTTTGTTAGGCCCGGAGAAAAATCGACTTTGATGATTTTCTAACAATCGTCTTCTGACATTGAAAAGCCAAAGTCTGGTTTTAAATGTGATAATCATTTTAAAATCGACTTTTGAACGACTTTTCACCAGCTCCCTCCAGATTTATATCTTCCGAAAATTACCATTTAGGACTTGATAAAATCTAATAATGGAATGTGTTATTAAAATCTAAAAGACTATTTCGACTTTTGATGCAGAAATGATCATTAAAGCATCCACCATTTTTGAAGATATTCCGATTTTATTTTACATATCATAGAGTCTGTTTGGCTTATATGCCTGAAGCCCGGGAAATAGTTTATTTTGAAACTCACCGAATTTTACTTTTCTCAATTTCCCAACCCTCGTCTGTCTTTGTTTAACTCTTTTTTCTACCTAACAGCGATATCTTCAAGCCACATCACCTTTTGTGTAGATACCCTCTTTTAATCGCCGAGAAATGAAAATGCATTTAAATACTGAAAACTGAGATGAATCTATTTTTTTTTCGGTGTGTTTTGTTTGCTTTGCTTTCATTTGAATGGAATTCCGATACTGAGAAAAGAAAATAAAAACACAGTAGTGGGGAAGTTAAAGCCCTCTCTCGCCACCTCTCGGCTGTAAACGAAAGACAACTGAAAATGAAAGCTATTTTTAAGTTTTCTTTTTTGTTTTCTTAATCCATAACAAGAAGAAAGAAAAAGAATGGATGGCTGATTGGTTGCTTACCTTCTACTTGGTGTTGTTCTTTTCTTTACTTTTTTGGGTCACTCACTTCGGTCACCTTGTGGCTGAAACAAAAGCTTAGGCCTTTTTTGGTAGGTTTAACCCACTCTGGATAACTCTCGAGCTTGTTTGGCCATTAATGTATTTAGTTTAATTAAATGCACAAAAGTTAAGGTATTCATGTCAATACAAGCCATTTATGTATGCCGCCATTCATTCTGCCACATTCACACATTGATTTTTTGTTTTCCTCGAATTTGCATTTTTTTAGTTTTATCGCAAAAAAATTCACAATAAAAAAATGGTGAATAATATATCCATATGGAGGGAGAAGTTCGCAAAGCTCTAGTTGTTTTGTTTATAAACAATGGAGAATGGGGTATTTACCTGTGACAAATGGTTTGAATGTGGTCGAAGGACCAAATGTTTTTCAAAAATAATATTGCCAGTGTCCAAATCAAGCAGATTTTACTTTCAAGTAATTTATATACCTATAACTATTTTACTTTGTGATGTAAGGCCGTTTTTAACAACTTCTTTTAGGTTCATGGGATGTGGTGTCGAAGGACCAAATTTTCGATTTTATGAAAATGTAATGTATTAATAGTCTCTCTTAAGGCTTATGACATGTGGAGGAAGAACAAAAATTTTGATTTTTTTAGGATTTGATGATATTTAATAGCTTGGTTCAGGCTAATGACATAAGGTCGAAGGACCAAATTTTCAGTTTTATTGAAATAAAGTAAAGTCATTTTTAAAGCTTGTCCCTGATATTATAAGTTTGTTTTTAGGCTAATAACATAAGGTCGAAGGACCAAATTTTCGAATCATAGTATGGAGGGTATATTAAATTTGTCATACCGTTTGTAACACCTCGAAATATACATTTTAGACTCCACAAAGTATATTTTTGATAAGCATAAAATTCTATGTCGATTTAACGATGACCGCCCGTCTGCCTAACCGTCGTTGGAAGTCACTCTAGTCTCCGAACGAATTGAAGTAGGTTGATAAAATTTTACTCAAATGTATATTATGTCTGCAGGACTTTTGATATTGAAAATGGGCCATGTAGGTCCACGTTTTGGTATATCCCCCATATAACGGTATCTCCCTATATTCGGTATTTTGGTGATTTAAACGACATTATTCACCGAAAATGTTTCAAATTTGGTATTTGAAGTTGGTAATGGATACTACAGCCTATGACAGAAAATTGGATTTGCAGGTCCAGATCTTTGTATAGCCCCCATATAACGATACCTCCCTATTTTCGATATTTTGATGATTTTAGCAACATTATTCACCGGAATTATTTCAAATTTGTTATTTGAAGTTCGTAATGTGTACTACAGCCTATAAGATAAAAATTTCCGTGCAGGTCCACGCCTTCGTATAGCTCCCATATATCGGTACCTTCCTATTTTCGGTATTTTGCTGATTTAAGCGACATTATTAAACGGAATTGTTTCAAATTTGGTACTTGAAGTTCGTAATGGATACTACAGCCTATGACAGGAAGTTGTCTGTGCGGGGTCACGTCTTCGTATAGCCCCCATATAATCGTACCTCTCGATATTCGGTATTTTGAAGATTTTAGGGCCTTTATTCACGGAACTTGTTTCAAATTTGGTATTTGAAGTTGGTAATGGATACTACAGCCTAAGACCGAACTTTGTCTGTGCAGGTCCACGTCTTCGTATAGCCCTTAAATATCGGTAACTCCCTATTTTCGGTATTTTGATGATTTTAGCGGCTTCATACACGGGAATTGCTCCAAATTTCGTATTTGAAGTTCCTAATGAAAAATACAGTCTGTGACCGAAAATTATCTGAGCAGGTCTTCCTATAGCTCCTAAATATCGGTACCTCCCTATATTCGGTATTTTGATGATTTTAGCAACATTATTCACCGGAATTGTTTCAAATTTCGTATTTGCACTTCGTAATGGGTACTACAGCCTGTGACAGAAAATTGCAGGTCCACGTCTTCGTGAAGACCCCAAAAATAACGGTAATTCCTACATACGGTATTTTTAAACTTTAAAAGAATTTATAAAGAATTTTAATTTTTATTTATTTTTTTTTGAGGGTTTTCAAAGTTCTACCCGGCCTAACTAACTGCTCTTTCATTTGTTTTAAATTATTTTTTCTTTGATTTGTCATTTGCTTCTTACTGGATATTCCGATTTGTCTCTGAGTGTGAGTGCATGTGTGTTTATTTAAAGGTTTTAAGTTAATTACAAGCGATTTTTTTTTTTGCTATTGAACATGCTGAAAAAGCAATACAGAAGCAACAACAACAACAAACACACGAAGCAGCAGTAAGCTTATGACGCTCAGTGAACAGCGTTTACTTCATGTTTGTTTTGTTTATTCGTTGCGTTGTTCATTTTGTTTTTGTTTACTTGGAAACCTTGCAATTTCAAGTCAAAGTTCTCATTAACACAGATGGGTTTCTTCTGTATTACGTTGGCGAATTCGGTTCTGACATTTATTGTTGTTCTCTCGCGTTTTCTGTCGATTTCAACCAAAAAAAAAAAAAAAACATTAATGTTATAAAATAGCAAATAAACAGCTAAAAAAATGTGGTAATCAAGAATTAGGCTTGATTCCCCAAGCCAAGCTCCCAATATATTTAAAAATACTTCCCTTGATTTAAATAAAAATCACATCGAATTTTAAACTTAATTCCGTCCCCCCTAGGCAGGCTTATCAACATTTATGGGTGTGCAATTTTTTTTATGTTCTCTGACGTATCTCCATAAATTCTTTGTTGGTTTGATCAAAGGTGTTTTCATTTTTCGCAATATTAGTCATAACAACAAAGAGCAAGAGCGAGAGAGAGAGAGGTCCAACCCAACAAGTGTTCATACATGTTCACCAATACAAAAATAAAATTTGCCAATAACAATAAAAAACCTTCGTGATGACGACTTTACTGGCGACGTCAATGACTAACTGGCTAGATAATTACAGATTTTGCTTATTATCCCAGCAGTCCGCTCGCCATTACAATTTAATACCCATCCGAATGTATGCTATTTTGTCAATAGGGAAAAATGAAATAACAGCGGTTTATAGCATACAACTAGCATCCGATTTGGATGAGTCGCATTGCTATTACATTGTGGAACAAAATCCATATTAGAATTAAAGAACAAAACAAAATGTAATAAAATGTGTCCATCGCACTTGCATCTGAATCGGATGCCTTTGTATTGTTTTGTAAGTTTTTTTGTGTGTTGTTGCAGCCGATGTTGTACCGTTATTCATTTTTGATGCTTCTTTCTTTTTAAAAGCAAAATTTTATTCTGTGAAGTGATTTTGAAAGTGCAAGTTGTGTATATTGAAAAAAGTTAATAAAATAAATTAATAAAATAAAAATATAGCGTTGTGTGTTAAATAAGTTAAATACAATTTTGTGATTCAGAAGGAGAAATTTAAGAGATTAAAGAAAGTGGAAGCAGACAATTTAAAAAAAAATGCACAGTTGAGGACGGACTGTTTGGAAAACAATGATATTGCATTAAATGATGATTCCATGCATTCCAAAATTGTAGAAGATTTTGAAAAATATGTAAGAATATTAAAATCTCTCCGTTATAATCCATTAATAATTTAATTTCTTTCAGGTTAGTATAATAAAAATTATAATTTCGCCAGATGGCCTTATTAAAAACCTCTGCAATATTATAGACATTTCTATAATATTATCTTACAACTATGATGGTACCCAAAATAAAAAGTCGTTTAAGGAATTTAAACTTTTAAACATGGTCATTTTCGGTAAGTTAATTTTTTTCTTACATATTTATTGAAATGTGATATTATATTACCTTAAAATGTAGTCCATTAGTCTATTCTATAGTATAACTGTTTAATATTAAAAAAATTTTCTATATTGTCTATCCTTATTTCAGAAGCTGTCATATGTAAAGGATTCAATGAACAGGATTACGCCAAAAAAATTAGAAATTGTTTCAAATTCCCTAAGGCCAGGCACTTCGAAATAATATCCTACAATAAAAAACTGGAAAAATTTAATTTTTTTCCTTTGAATAAGTTTTATGAATTTCTTTTTTATGCATTATTTCTAATTATAATAAGAATATTTTATTGTCGAAAATACTGTTCTGTAATACGAATATTTTAATAAAAAAAAAGCTGAAATTTAAGTTCCACAATCTAAAATGTTGATGGAATCGGACCCATCCAACCTTCGCTTACAATGTTGATAGATTTCGGACCCATCCAACATTCGCTTACATTGTCGGTCGATTTCGGACCCATCCAACATTCGCTTACATTGTCGGTAGATTTCGGACTCGTCTGACGGCCTAGGCCATCGCTGTGTAAATGTAAGTAGAAATTGTATACAGGCTTTGGATGGGTCGCACCTACATTGTCATTGGTCTCAGATGGAAGATGTATGTGCTAAAAAATCCGCTGGGATATAATGAGGATTGAGTGAGAGAGGTCAAGGAGAGTTTTGAAATGAAAGAGAAAAAATGGGGAATGGGAAAATATAAAACAAAATAGGTTTTCCTTTTTAAAAATAAATAGTTAAACCTAAGAAACAAAGTTGTTCAAATTTAGGACCATATTTTTTATAAAAAAAATTGTTGGAAGACAAGGCTATTTTTATATAAAAAACGTTAAATCTCAGGACATGGTAGAAGAATGTAGGTAGATGGATCAACGCTTAGGAACATTGACATGTCAAAAATTTTAATTTTTTTTTCAAAAATAAGTAGATTTTTATAAGTTTTCGTAATGATATGAAATTTTAAACAATTTTTTCAAATTTGATTTATTTTTTTATTCAAAATTTTCAATTTCAAAATTGGTTTGACAGTTCATTGTCGCAGCAGCTGTGTCGATGCGACTACCTAATCTTTTACCATGCCCAGGAGCAATTTTTTTTTATAAAATCAAGGGAAAAGGATCACTCGGTTTTGTCGACATATGTATACCCTCGGCTTCGAAATAACTGACCGACTAATGCTAGAATCTTGGAATTTTGCACGAGGGTCAGTTTTAGAGCACAGGCGTGTGGTACCGCTGGGGTTTTGCAAAATCGTACTAAAATTATACGAAAAGTACTAAAATTTTAATACTGTTATTGTATAAGCGGAACGAACTGTGCTAATTGCTACTAAATTTGGAACCCTTTGGTTTAGGATGAAGAGATGAAGCTGAAATTTTGAAATTTGGTGTTGTATTTGGTACAATTTGGTATTTGGCCTGAATTTGAAATTTGGCATTGGGGTCACTGTTCATATGTATCCCGGAGATATTGAGGTGCTTACTAATTGTACGAAAAGTACTGAGTGGTACTATATTTGGTATTGGATGAGGGGATAAAGATAAAATTCGGAAATTTGATATTTAGGTTACTCATGATATCTATGTCTGAGATTTTGCGGTGGTTTGGAAATGTGTCCTATATTTTTGCAAAAAGTACTAAGTGGTACTAAATTTGATATTGAGTGAAGGGATAGGTCTGGAACCCTCAAATTAGATATTGAGGGCTGTGTTGGCATCTGAAGGTGAATTTGGAAATGCATACTAATTGTACGAAAAGTACTAGTAAGTAAAAAAAGTACTAGTAATAAGTGTTACTAAATTGGACGAAGGGATATTTGATATTGAGGTATCTATTGGTATCTGGTTGTGGTTTTGCAAATGCATAATATAATTCTTCGAAAAGTAATTAATGGAACCAAATTTGGGTCACTATAGAAAAAAATTCGTTGGTCCGCGGGACCAAGTTTTTTCTATAGAAAAAAATTCGTTGGTCTACGGGACCCAAACAACAATTTTTTTCTGTAGAAAAAAATTCGTTGGTCCTCGGGACCAAGTTTTTTCTATAGAAAAAAATTCATTGGTCCTCGGGACCAAGTTTTTTCTATAGAAAAAAATTCATTGGTCCTCGGGACCAAGTTTTTTCTATAGAAAAAAATTCATTGGTCCTCGGGACCAAGTTTTTTCTATAGAAAAAAATTCATTGGTCCTCGGGACCAAGTTTTTTCTATAGAAAAAAATTCATTGGTCCTCGGGACCAAGTTTTTTCTATAGAAAAAAATTCATTGGTCCTCGGGACCAAGTTTTTTCTATAGAAAAAAATTCATTGGTCCTCGGGACCATGTTTTTTCTATAGAAAAAAATTCGTTGGCCCGCGGGACCTAGTTTTTTCTATAGAAAAAAATTCGTTGGCCCGCGGGACCAAGTTTTTTCTATAGAAAAAAATTCGTTGGCCCGCGGGACCAAGTTTTTTCTATAGAAAAAAATTCGTTGGCCCGCGGGACCAAGTTTTTTCTATAGAAAAAAATTCGTTGGCCCGCGGGACCAAGTTTTTTCTATAGAAAAAAATTCGTTGGTCCGCGGGACCAAGTTTTTTCTATAGAAAAAAATTCGTTGGTCCGCGGGACCAAGTTTTTTCTATAGAAAAAATTCATTGATCTCCTGGAACAAGTTTTTTTTATAAAAAAAAAATTCCCAGGACCTTGTACCTATCTTTGTTGCCTATGGTGTACAATTATATATATGTGAATTTTAAGTTTTTTTTTTGTTCAATAATCAAGAAAACCTGTTTAACTCTCTGGATTGATGACTGTGTTGTGGAGGTTTTCGTGAGCTGTTCTGTCTTATTTGTAGTTTGCAAACAAAAGTCAGTTGCTGTTTTTTGTTGCAAAGAGGTGGCCAGCCGGTTACAACCAGCCAGCCAAGGCAACTGGATGTCAACCATTGTTCTTGGCTAACGATTGAATGCTGCTGCTGATATAGACCAAATTATGGGTAACAGTGGCCATGGCCTGTTGGAAGAAGAAAAATATGGAATTTCTTCTCTTTTGTTATTACTAGGGGGAAAAATGAAAGGTTTAATGTTGTTGGGAAAAAACATGAAAAGGGGGGCTTCCATGGCATTGCTGAATGTAAAGTTTGAAGTGGAGGTCTTTGTTTCCTACAAGAAAAAAAAACTTTACTGTCTATACATAACTTTTGTTCCTCTACCTGCATCTCTTTTTGCTGCTGACTGCCTTCGAACGCTTACCAGTTTAAAATGCAAGTGCAAGTGGTAAACCTGTCAGAGTTAACATCATTGTAGGAGATTGCAAAATATTAGGAGATAGTTGCTGCTGATGTAACCACTTTTTATTTGTTAATAACCTCAAACTGTCTGTTTTTTCTTCGCCGTTCTTTATTTTATCTACTTTTAACTTAATGCAAGTATTTAACAAGATTTTGCCTTGTTCTGGCCACATATGTGTGCTCTTAAATGGCCTAATGGCTGGCAGCAGCTGTTCGAAATGGCTTAACTAAGTTTAATTGTCAAGTACGGGTTCTTGAGTTGAACCCATTTTCCATCTAGGGTTTTAGTGGTTCCGCAATACCTACATGGATGGCTAAATATATGTATGTCGTCTAAATGTGTGTGTGGTGTATTATATACCCACGTATAGAATATTTAAGCTTCTTGTGAATACCACAAAGTATACTTGTTGATTATGGCTGTTGTTGTTATTGCACTTCTTCTTCTTGTTGTTGTTGTCTTTCTGGTTCCTCTTTATCATCTTCATCATCCTCATCGTTGGTTGGTTGGTTGTCATCATCAAGATAACAGCAGCAACCAGAAAAAGTTCATTTACTGGTAGCAAACAATCATCTACTCAACAATCGCCGCCAACAACAACAATATTCTGTGTTAGAGGTTAAGTACGTGCAGTTGATGCTGCTACCGTTGTAGATGGGAAGAGAGGTAGGCAGGTCGACGCAAGGACCAGAGGCTATAATGGGGAAACTTGTGTTGCTGCCTCTGTGTGTTTGGCATAGATTGCAATATTTATTTTTGTGTGTGGTTGCTGTTTAAAGCTGCTACTGTTTTCCTAACTAAATAAATTTATTGCAAAAAATACTTGAGGACTTTTTAAATTTTTTTTTTAATTTTTTTTTATATTTACTAAAAGAACGGTATGCGGAAGTTGTTCTTATTTACGGAAATTGTTTGGAAAATCTCTACGTTTAATTTCAAAATTTCATAAATCTGCTTAAATTTTCACAATTTCCTCTAGTTAAAAAAAAAGCATACTTATAGTTGCTTACATTATTATTCATAATTCATGGCATACTTTCAGGATGAGTCATTAGGAAATATTTTTTCTAGTTTGTGGCAAATATGTGGGCGCCTTGTAATGTAAACTTGTTTTGTCGTAGAATGTGTGAATTATGTGCTCATAAAAAAGTAAAGCATACTTTTAGGATTGTCACACAATGTGTAGATATTATGAAGACTTTAAACAAGAAAATATTAAGAATTTTCTGTGGAATTAAAATTAAAAAAAAATTGAGCTGCAGAATGCTTGAGGTACATGATGAGGTCTAAAATGTTTTAAAATTCTTTAATATAAGGAGTTCAGATGTAATGCATGGTTATACTATCTACACAGGGTGAAATGAAAAAAATTGCAACCAACATCAGACTGCTGTCATTTCTAAGCCACTCATCCGACAGCTGTGAAAATTATTCCAGTGATAGCTCATTATATTGTTTACAAGCGTACAAAAGCATTTTGGTGAGAATTTTCCAGAAAAAAAGTTATTCGTCATGGAATTCAAGCGGGATAGTGTGATTTCTGTGATATTTGGCTGGAAAACCACAAGTGGCTATCGTTAGAGCACACCAGTATTTAAATGTGAATAAATCGTTTGTGTCTCGTACCATCGCTCGTTATCGTGATACTGGTAGCTAAGCCCCACGTCAAGAAAGTGGACGGAAGAAAAGAGTAACATCAGCAGAAATGCTTCGAAAAGTAAAGAAACGACTTGATCAAAACCCGCGGCGCAGTGGCCGAAAAATGGCTCGAGAGCCGAACATATCGCAATATTCCATTCGCAAATATTGAAAAATGAGCTCGGGATAATGCCATTGAAATTCCAAAAAGTGCAAGAACTTACACCGCGACTCAAAGAAAATAGACTCAAAAGAGCTAAAAAGTTGCTTCGCCTGGCTGAAAGTGGAGAACTGCCGAATTTGGTTTTCTCCGATGAAAAAACATTCGTTGTCCGGTAGTTTGTAAACAAACAAAATGATCGTGTTTACTTGCCAAAGAGGTCAGCTGAAAATGTGCACCTTCGGTTGGCCCCCAGATCTCAAGCCCCGGCCATGGTAATGGTGTGCGCCGCCATAATAGCCGATGGACGCTTTCCGCTCGTATTAATCGTGGCATCAGAATAAATGCCGAATATTATCGCGAAAATATTCTGGAGGGTGTATTAAAGCCTTGGGCACGCAAACATTTTGGCCGCAGACCTTGGACACGAGCCACCCAAGAATAGTTACAAAATGAGGTTCCTCGCTTCATTTCCAGCACACAATGGCCACCAAAATCTCCGGATACCAATCCGTTGGACTATTATGTCTGGAGTATTTTGGAGAACAAGGTTGGCACTAAAAAATACCAAAGTGTCAATCACCTCAAGCAATCGCTTCGCCGGGAATGGGCCGAAATACCGCAGAGCAAAATTCGGGCAGCGTGTGACGGTCTCATTGGTCGTTTGAAGGCCATAATTCGTGCCAAAGGTGAGCAATTCGAACCAATCTAAACTTATTCTAAAATTTTATGCAATTTCCGACATTTTTTGCTTTCATTTGATGAAATTTAAAAAAAGTAGAAAATTATGGCGATCGGACCACTCATTCTGACACCTCTCCACAAAGAGGTCAACATTTTGTAAAAACATAAAATGCGAGGTAAACAATCGATTCTTATCAAGTTTCACAAATCCCAATATTTTGTATCTCTCATAACTTGCGACATCGGCCTACTCCTTCGGAAGACAGTATATTACTTCAGTATTTTTTGTGAATATTTGAGAATTGTGAATTTTTGAGAAATTCACATTTTTAATTGAACATTAATGACCCAAAATCGCCAGGTTTTGACGGTTTTTTTACCAGCATTTTTAAAATTCCTGACACTTGCCGAAAACCCTGAAAATTTTAATTGTGGCCATTTTATATTTTTTAATATTTTTACTGATAAATGTCTTCAAAATCTTTGAATGAGTTAAGCAGGTGTTCCTTGCAAAGGAATTTGATTTTCAAAATCACACACACCAGCAGATGCCAGTTGTGGCACAAGGAGTCCTTAAGTATTCAATCTCCTGCGTTCTATTGAGGCATAACAAAAATGCAATCTTCTGCTTTCTAGTCAAGCATAACAAATTTCTAAAAACAACAATAAAATACTGCTATTTAGTTTTGCTCAGTGTAGGAATTTCTTTTGTTGTTGAATGTGTTTGTTTTTTTGGTTGAACATCTGCTTAGGAACATATGCCGGACAATGGCAGGATACCAAAATTATTTAACACGTACCATAGAGAGTTGAATGGCTTACAAAAGGAAATACAAGATCACATTCGGAATTATTGTTCTCTCTCTCTTAAAAATTACCTTTCTCTCTCCCGCTCTCTCTCTGTTTATTCCCTGTGTCCCAAATAAAAATTCCCATTTCATTTCACACAGGATACGAGCAGATAAACAGGGAATCCTTAATGTATAAGGGTATGTGTGTGTGAGGACTACCAAATATCCTGTTGTTTCAGGTAGAGTTGTTGTTTTTTTAAAAGAATTTTTTTTTTTGACTTAAAGGAAATCATTTGAGTGGAAAGTAAAAACAACAACCACAAGAGAAGAAAACGAAACAAAATAAAGGAAATGATGAGCTGGTAAATGATTGTCAATTCCTGCTGGATTCGAGGTATACACACACACACAAACACACATTAGTTTTCGTTGTTATGTTTACATTCTGATGTGAAGCAAAAAAAAAGGACAATGCCTTGCATTGCAAACAACAGGAACAGACAATAAAATACGGGATTCAAATGCACTTCTTATTTTTTCATTCGCTCGCTCTCTCAAAAGGAAGATCTTACAAAGGAAACATCTGTCGTCGGCATCATCATCAACCCAATTGTGTCCATCGAAATGGCTGGTGTTTAAAGAAATAGAGGCACATGCCTTGGCAAGATTCAAAAACATAATGACTTTACACGATTTAGAATATTTATCAGCTGGAGATTTTGTTTTTAGTTTTCCTTCATCTGCATAGACAAAGAAAAACTAGATTTTTTCATAAAATTTTTCTATGGAGATTTTCCTTTGGCATTCTGTCTTTATCCGCTGCCATAAATCATGAGCATATCTTAGGCCCAGTAGCTGGGCGTTAAAGCCATATTTTGTAATTTCAGTATTGTTTTTTTTTTCATTTCTGGTCCCGGCTATGTCAAACAAGAATTTTGTACAACAACAACAGTACCGATCAAATGGCCATAACAACACCACAGGCATTGGTCATACCTTATATGTTATATATTCTTGGAAAATGAGAAGCAAAGAGATGGAGGGAGGGGGAGGGGGGGGACGTATCAACCAATTATGTATGCATACCACAGAAAGCTATTAAGCAACAGGTTATTAAATTCTTTGCATTGATGGTGGGTTGGGACATTGCCAGGTTCTTTTGGGGGCTTAGCCTAAGCCCGGCGAGGTGATCAATCAGCCAACATATTGGGCTGTGTGATTAATAAAACGAAGACGTAATAAAGAATTTTGTTTTTGATTTTTTTGCCTCTTTCATGGTCTCTATTTGAAAACTTTCTCTTTGATTTACAGAATATTTATTTACAGAAATTATTAAAACTCTCTGATGATGACCATCGAAGGTAGTCAAAATATCGGAAAAATAAATGAAAATATAAAAAACGAATTCGTGTTTTTTTTTAATTTCGACTTCAAGTCAAAGGAAAAACCAGAAGAAACTCAGTAAGGAAACCGGGGCCAATACCCTACACCTCTATTCATATTTAGAAGAGCTCCCGTAACAATAGAATTTATTTGAAGTGGATCATGCCACCTATCAACATTTGGCTTTAGAGCAGTTATAGTTTGGTTTCAGAGAGGACTAATATATGGGAGGCATAACCAATTCTGAATCGATTTTCACTAAATTTGACGAAAACATTGTTATCTTTTATACCAAATAACATTGCTATGGAGTCCATGATATCACTTCGAGAAGGGGTTTATTGAAAAAATATATAAATCGAAGCCGACTTCCATCATATGGAAACGTACGACCCGAAATGCACTCCATTTGGGCTGATATTAGCCATTATTTGCACACAAAATCTGAAATCGGATTGAGGATATATATGCCGATCTCGAAAAAAATTTGGCAAATGTTTTTTCGAGCTCTAAAATTCGATCGGATATGCCGAAATTCAGGTTATTTGAACACGAAATCGTTTGAAGATATATATGGGAGAACTATATCCAAATCAGAAACAATCTCGATAAAAATTTGCAAAGGTATTTCTAAGCTTTAAAAAATATCTGGTACCAAATATCCTTCTTGTCGAGTGCATATTACGCGTGTGTGAGGGTCTTAAACACCAAATCGGATGAAACATATATATGGGAGCTTTAGCTATATCTGAACCGATTTTTACCGAATTCGACCTATGTACCAAGGTCAGATGTACCAAAATTCAGGTAATTTGGACTGATATTTGCCGTTTGGTGCAGAATTAACACGAAATCGGTTGAAGATATATATAGGAGAGCTATATCCAAATCTGAAACGATCTTGATAAAAATTTGGCAGAGGTATTTCTGGGCTGTATCTGATATCTGGTACCAAATATCATTCTTGTCGAGTGCATATTACGCGTGTATGAGGGTCTTAAACACCAAATCGGATGAAACATATATATGGGAGTTGTAGCTATATCTGAACCGATTTTCTCGAAATTTGATGTACTTGTGTCTAGACTGAATTCGATCGGATATGCCAAAATTCATGTCATTTGGACTGATATTGGCAGAATTAACACGAAATCGGTTGAAGATATATATGGGAGCTATACCCAAATCGGAACCGATCGCGATAAAATTTGGCAAAGGTATATCCGAGCTTTATATGATATCTGGTACCAAATATCATTCTTGTAGGGTGTGTGAGGGACTTAAAACCCCAAATAGTATGAAACATATATATGAGAGCTATAGCTGTATCGGAACCGATTTTCTATTTCTGAAATTCGACGTGCTTGCTTCTAGACTGAATTCGGTTGGATGTGCTAAAATTCAGGTAGTTTGGACTGATATTGGCCATTTGGTGCACAATTAACCCGAAATCAGTTGAAGAAAAAGATATGGGAGCTATATCTAAATTTGAACCGATTCTCACCAATTTCAATAAGGTTCGTCCTTGGGCCAAACAAATGTTGTTTGCAAAATGTCATCTCAATCGAATAATACATGCGACCTGCATTTTGTTCACAAGAACACCTGAACAGACGGGCGGACTGATATGCATAAATCGTCTCAGAAAATGATTCTATGAAGATCCTCAAAAGTAACTATGGGTCTATCTCGCTTCCTTCTCCATGTTACAAATTGTGACCCTTTGTGGGTGAGGTACCAGAAGGAGTTGGCAGATATATATCATCTTCACAACAGATCAATCAAAAATATTTAGGTATGCGAAATTAGAAGAGATTTGGATGCTTATCTCGCCTTTGAGCCTTTTGTTTTTCAAAAATCTTGAACTCTCTGTGCGGGAGGTACCAGAGGAAACGGTCCGATCTGTACCACCTTTATAACAGATCTTGTGTTGATGGAAATGTTGAGATGTACCAAGTCTGAGTGGAATCGGATATTAATTTTGAATTTTATGGGCTTCAAGGATATTCAAAATTTTGACCCTTTGTGGGGGAGGTACCAGAAGGAATGGTCCGATATATACCATTTTCACACCAAACCTTGGGTTAATAACAATATTGTGGTGTGTGAAATTTGAGAAGAACCAGATGCTTATTTCGGGGTTTATGATCTTCTTAGTTTTTCAAAGCTTCGACCCTTTGTGGGGGAAGAACCAGAAGGAATCGTGTGATCACTACCATTCTTATAACAGATCTTGTGTTGATGGAAATATTGCGATGTGCCAAGTCTGAGTGGCATCGGATGCTAATTTCGTGTTTTATGAACTTCATGAATATTCAATATTTTTAGAATGTTATAGGGGGGGCGGCGTACTTGATGGAGTGGACCGTGATTGTCCATTTTCGTGCCAGACCTAGCACTGCTGCAAATATCAGTATTTGCAAATTTGGAGCAAAATCGGAGTATCCTTTCACTTTCTGCGAATTAAATTATATTCTCTAAAAAAGTTGACATTTTGTGGGGAAGGTACCAGAAGGAGTGGTCCGATAATGCACATCTCCGAACACGGTCTAAGCTTGATAATAACATTACGAAGTACCAAGTTTGGGCCAAATTGGATACTCCATTTGAGAGTTATCGTACGTACCAGCCAGCTAGACAGACGGAGGTACGGACGGATATCGCTAGATCGACTCCAAATGTCCTGAAACGAATTTGGTCCAAAGAGACCTAGGGTCTAAAACCGTTATATCGATGTGGCACGTTTTGGCCGTATCTAATGATATATTATACCCTCTCTAGCCATATGACTGAGGGTATAAAAAATCGTCTCAATCATTTCAACCTCAAGCCAAACGAAAACCCAGAAGAAAAAAGAAATTATGCATAAAATATGAAAATATGTTGACAGATGATTTAAGACGACTAACACTTTATAACCAGACTAACCCTTTAAAAATTTTACCCTGGATCGTTCTCGTAAACTTAAATTACCAAGAACATCAAAATTTGTTCCTCTCAATGAATCACCCAAGTTTTTTTTTTCTTTTTTTTTTTGAGGGGATTAAAAACTCATCTCGAAGGAAATATGATACTCCCGAAATTCCTGGTATAATTATCCACTTTGGTCTCGTTCTCTCTCGAACAATAAATTATAATTGTTCTAGCGCCAATTCTGGGCCACATAATCCACGAGGTGGCATTTTAATTATATTTAATTTAGAGTAATGCGCCCGACACGATTTCCTCCAAAAATGATGTCTCCTCCCACTCTGCGACGCGTGTTTGGCTGGATTATTTAATATTAGGTTCTATTTTTTTCTGTGGGGGGATAGAATAACAAAACAAACAATGATAACCAGGCAGCAGCATAAGTAGTTTGGGCTTTGTTTTGTTTTAAAAGTTGTCATTAATATTTAGACCATAACGAGGCAACAGCCAGCCACCCACAGCCACACAATAACAAAAGCTTAACAAAATAGACAAAAAAAAAACGATGAAAAATTGTTTAAATTTTGCGCTTATTTGCCAAAATGTCAGCCAATGGAAGTGACATTGTTTTGTGTCTATGGCCAGTTATCTACTCGGAAAATAAATAGAAAAAACAAGACAAAAAAGTAGATAATTTCTTTATTTCGTTTAATATTTTTTTCTCGTTCTAAATAAAAGTAAATAAATTGTTTAAACAAAACTAACTGATTTGTTGTATAACGTTGGAGTAGCCAACAGAAAAAAAATAGTAATAATATTAATATCTTATTTTGTGCAAAAAAACTTGGCAGTTGATTATAAAACCACTTGGCCATATCTACGAAGACATACCGACACTCACATAATCGCAATGTATAGATAGAGACATAGAATTGCTTTTATCTTGACAACATTTGATTTGCTACCCGAAAAAAAAAAAATTAAAATAATTATCTCAGTTACTGGCATCCAAAGCCAAACAAAGTCTTGGAGCAAATATTTAAATTCAAACAATTTTTTTATTTTTTTGCCAAGATAAATAAATTTAGAGAACCCACCGAGGGACACTTAAAAACAAGTAATATTTTAAATATTTTTGTTGCTGGCTTGGTATGCAAAAGCGAAAAAAATCCAAAAATGTAAAAATTCATCAATATGTTGTTTTTGGGCACCATATGGTCAGCTGCGGTTTTTGTGGTTAATTTCAGAAACACTTGCATTTGTCGCAACCTGAAGTAATTCGAAAATAAAAGCCATGGGAATTTTTTTGATACATTTTAGGAATTTCAAATTTTGGAGGACAAAAAATGTATTATTAGTTCCCCCATGTATTTTCCAAATTATATTGAGAAACCGCATAAATAAATATTAAAAATATATTCTTAGAATTATATAGGTCATAAAATACCTTATTTGAAACCAACAGTGGTGGAGTTGAGAGCTGCTAGATGCTAATGAAAAAATTTAATAAAAGCTTAAATCTTTTATCCTTATCTAGAATAATTTAAGGACATATTTTCGAAATTCCAAGGAACTTGAAAAGCTGCATAACTTTTCTCAAAATTTATGAGTTTATTAAATTTCTAATATTCCAGCAAATCCGCCAAACTGCTAATGTAAAACTTATAAAATCAGACTTTAAACTTAAATTCAAACTTGTTAAATTGTCAAAATATTGCTTTATATTTCACAAATTAATAATTTTTCACTAGACTAGAATATAAATTTCTTTGAAACAATCCAATTTTGTCAAATGACTGCTACATTTTCTTTGTCTTGCAAAAATGAATTGATTTAACCGAGAAATTTAGTAGTTTTGATTTAGCTGCCACTCGTTTTTTATATTATTTCTCAGATAAAAATGCAGGATTTATTATTAAAATAGACGGTTTCTCATGGCCTTCATTTGTCGAAAATAAGACATTCAATTGATCTAATAAAAAAATAGTAGTTTTCATTTAGCTGCCACTCGTGTGGCAATATGCCACCTTCCCAAATTGTTCCTCAGATAAAAATGCCGAATTTATCATTTAAAGAAGGGGGTTTCTCATGGCCTTCTATTTATTTGTTGGCCGAAAAGTCGAAAATGAAAAATTTTCGTCTAACTGACACTCGCTTAAGTGCAAATTTCTTTCTGAAGGCCCAGCATTTATGTTTTGCAAGTTATGATATAAAGAATATAATATTCGTTCAACCCCAAATAGTTCTTTCATATTGTTTTACATTTAAAGGGGAAGAAAAAAGTAGTTTTGGTTTACCTGCCACTCGCTAATGTTCATAATCATAGACTAAAATACATAATTCTTCTTTAAACACTCCGAAATCCGCTTTTCAGATTGCTCCCGAAACACTTAGTGTCAAATGTTCAAAAAATAAGTAATATTCATTTAGCTGCCATTCGTTTAAGTGCCAAATTTTTCCTTATAACCATTCGTTTGCGTTGTACTTTTTCAATCTGAAGTAATAATTATCTCCTTGAACATTCAACCAATGCCTGGTGATTTTTTTTAATTTTTCGATTTGAAGGCGGAGAAAAAAAGTGGTTTCGGTTTACCTGCCACTTGCTAATTGTTATCAGTATCCCATAAAATATTCCTTAGACTATACTACAAAATTCTTCAGAGCTTTAAACCACTTTAAATATGCTTTTCAATTTTTTCTGATATATTTTGTGTGAAAAGTTAAGAAAATATGTAATTTTCATTTAGCTGCCACTCTTTTAAGTGCCAATTCCTTCCATATGAATCTGTAGTGATAACTATCGCCTAGAACATTCCAACGTTGCCGAATGTATATTCATATAGTTTTGCATTCAAAGGCGGAAGAAAATGTTAATTTGTTTTACCTGCCACTAGCTAATGTTTATCAGTATCCCACAAAAATGTCTTAGATTATTATACCTAATTTTTCGGAGCCTTAACCACTTCGAAATCCAGTTTTCAGATTGTTACTGAAATACTTTTTATCAAAAATTAGGAAAATTAAGTAATTTTCATTTAGCTGACACTCGTTTAGTTGCGAACTTCTTTTTTAGGAACAAGGAGTTTTGTTTTGCTAGTTACGATATGAAGAAATTACTATCCTCTAGAACATTTCTTCAATGCCAAATGTTTGTTTCGTATTCAAAGACGGAAAAAATTATTTTGGTTTACCTGCCACTCGCCAAAGTCCATCAATATACCATAACACATTTTCAGTGCTTTTAACCAATTCGAAATTCGCTCTTCAGATTCCTACTGAAATACTCTTCGTCAAAAGTTCGAAAAAATATTTTTAATTTAACTGACACTCGTTTAAGTGCAAATCTATTTGTTAAGGGTGAATCAGCTATATTTGTGATCTGATCTGATTCTAAAATAATCTCTTCTCTGGAATATTCTAAGGTTGTTAAATGCTTCGATCATATTGTTTAAAAAATAGAGCAGCTTTAGTTTAGCTGCCACTCGTTTACGTTTGGAGAAATACGATTTTCTTCGAACAATCCCTGAGCTGCAATACAGAAATCTTTAAAACCTTTCAGTTTTATTAAGTGTTTTTTTCATTTAATTTTCGCGTATTTTTGTATAAAATAAAATGTTTTCGTTTAGCTGACACTGGCTTAACGGCAAATTATTTATTTTAACGACCAAAAGTCCATGTTTTACTCTCTTCGATCAGAAGAAATAACTAGCACTAAAGCTTTTCATCGATGCTTAATGTTTTTTTCATATTGTTTTGTTTTCAAAGGCGCAGAAGAAAGTAGTTTTGGTTTACCTGCCACTCTCTAAAGTTTATCTCTAAAATCATAAAATATTTCTTTCAGAGCTTTTAAACACCTCGAAATTCGCTTTTCAGATTGCCACTGAAATACTTTGCTTTCTAATTTTGAAAAATAAATAATTTTAACTTAGCTGACACTACTTTTAATGCGAATTTCCGTCTGTAAATCAGTTTTTTTGTGATCTGAAGAAAAAATAATGGTTTACAAATATTATTGTATAATACGAAAGCTATTGCATACAAAAAGTGGGACCAAAAGACTTCGGAATAAATTGCAGGTATATACAATCTGGTTAAAGTAGACATAAATGGGGCCATAAAAAACTTTTGTCAATATTCCCTATCAGCAACTTATTTTAATCGTAAAATGATTGCCCGGTTGGTAAGAATTTGCTGAAAATCATTTAATTTTTATGTAAGACGGACAATCATCACCTCTACGGAATTCATGGAAATTTTTACTCTCATGACGTTATTTGATGGACAATTTAATTATGAAATAAAGTATCCTTCAAACTGCATTTTCAGATTCAAATAAACCTATCAGTACTTAGGGGTTCTCTTCTGAATATATCTGAGTCTTGATGGATTATAAGACGCTTCCCTTGTACATTCGAATTTGAAAAAACAAATATTAAATTTTTTTAATTGAAAGCAGAACTTGTTTTCTCTTCCCTACCTTCTTCACAGATTTCTTATCGTAATATATTTTATATAACCTCACCTCAGCTGCTTACAACGCAGTTAAATCTTAAATACATCGTTACAATGTAAATAAGACCTTTGCCAATATTCCCATTTGGGTGCTTAAGCAAAACAAAAACAATAATTTTCATTCTCACCTTGGGTGAAAGGTCAGAATTGGATGGATGGCTGGCTGGGAGTTACAAACCCATAATTAAGAATTCACAGAGAGAGAGAGAGAGGGGGGAAAAGAGGAAAACGAAAAAAAAGTAATAATAATGGGACTCGATTATATTCAAAACTTGGCATAATGCAGTCACAAAGAGAGAAAACAGAAGAGAGGTAGGAAAAGAGAAAAATTCAAAACTTAACTATGCAGCAGACATCCTAACCAACCCACCCCGAAAAAATGAAAAAACACCCAACAAAAATATGCATGAATTCATTTTTCACACACACACACACACACACCATACAGCCCTTCGTTACCCTCTTATTATCTCTGTGAGCGCACCAAAGTCTCAAAAATGCATACAATGCGAGTAGACAAGGGGACAAGGATCTTGGGGTGTCCTTTGTGCATAACGCAAAGAACGCAGCAATTGCTTTTTGTTTGACATTAAGACCGTGTGAAATTTTCCCACAGTCTCTTGATAATGGAATTACAATTTGTCTTCGTTTCCCAAAAAATCCAAAAAATGAGAAACCTAAAAATGCGTAACTTCTTTAAGTAGTTGTAGTTGCGAGATAGAGAGATGCTGCTGTGAAAGGATTTATTTTCTTTTGTTTGTTTTGTGAGGAAGAAGTTTGCAAAACAATAAAATTTACAAAAATGCATGAGAAGAAACCGATTTCTACCCTTGTTTTGTCGTTGTGTAGGAATTTTCAGGATTTGAAAAATCTCTTCTCATGGGTAAGACATTTAACAAATTTACGCAATTTTTTGCACATGAGAAGTGTTTTTAGTGGTGAAATTGTGAAATTCTTGGAAATTTAAAGAAATTCGTCTGATGTGCCGACATATAAATACTTTACGGAGAGGTATTTCAGAATTTGGTATATGACTTCTTAGAGTTCTCTTTTAAAATAAAAGGAAAAGATTTTCTATTCCCAAAGAAACCAAAAAAATTTCTTTTTTAAAAATATAAGTTTCTTTTGATGAATACGGTACTTTGAGGAATGTACAGGGTAAGATTAAAAAAACCTGCAACAAAGTCAAACGCCATAATTTTTACATATTTTTATAAATTTTATTGAAGGAAAGCAAAATATGTCGGAAATAACATCAAATTTTAGAATAAGTTTTGGTCACCTTTAGTAAGAATTATGGCCTTCAAACGGCCAATGAAACTGTAACACGCTGCCCGAATGTTGCTCTGCGGTGTTTTTTGGCCCATTCCCGGCAAAGCGCTTGCTTGAGGGGATCGCAACTTTGGTATTTTTTAAGCCCAACCTTGCTTTCCAAAATACTCCAGACACAATAGGCCAACGGTTTCGTATCCGGAGATTTTGGTGGCCATTGTGCGATGGAAATGAAGCAAAGAACCTAATTTTGCAACCATTCTTGGGTGGCGCGTGCCGAGTGTGATGGTGCTGAGTCCTGTTGAAATCTCCAAGGTCTGCGGCCAAAATGTTTGCGTGCCCGAGGCTTTAATACACCCTCTAGAATATTTCCGCGATAATATTCGGCATTTATCCTAATGCCACGGTCGATTAATACGAGCGGAGAGCAACCATCGGCTGTTATGGCGGCCCACACCATCACCATGGCCGGCGCTTGAGTTCTGGTGGCCAACCGAAGCTGCACATTTTCAGCTGACCTCTTTAGCAAGTAAACACGATCATTTTGTTTGCTTACAAACTGCTAGAAAACGAATGTTTTCTAATCGGAGAAAAGCAAATTCGGCAGTTTACCACTTTCGGCCAAGCGAAGCAACTCTTTAACTCTTTGAGGCTATTTTCTTTCCGTTGCGGTGTAAGTTTTTGTATTTTTTGGAATTTGGATGGCTTTTCCCCGAGCCCATTTTTCAGTATTTGCCGAAACCAAATTCTGCAGTTCACCACTTTTAGCCAAGCGAAGCAACTCTTTACCTCTTTTGAGTCTATTTTCTCTCTTTTGCGGTGTAAGTTCTTGCACTGTTTGGAATTTCAATGGCTTAGCCCCGAGCTCATTTTTCAATATTTGCCGAATGGAATATTGCGATATGTTCAGCTCACGAGCTATTTTTCGGCCACTGCATTTTTCGATCAAGCCGTTTCTTTACTTTTCGAACCATTTCTGCTGATGTTGCTGTTTTCTTCTGTCCATTTCCTTGACGTTGGGCTCCGCTACCGGTATCACCGTAAAGAGCGATGGCACGAGACACAAACGATTTATTCACATTTAAATGCTGGAGTGCTCTAACGATAGCCACTTGTGGTTTTCCAGCCGAATATCACAGAAATCACACGATCACACCTTCCATTACGAATAACTTTTTTCCTGGAAAATTCCCACCGAAATACTTTTGTACGCTTGTAAACAATATAATGAGCTGTCACTGGAATAATTTTAACAGCTGTCGGACGAGTGGCTTTGAAATGACCGCAGTCTAAAGTTGGTTGCAGTTTTTTCATCTCACCCGTGTAGGCCAGCGAAAGTTCATCCCACTGAGTCGTAGAAAGTCGTTTTTCCAAAGAAGACCATTATGAGGCTTTCTCATAAAAAAGAAGCACAGTTTTTCCAATAGGATATTAAAAAAGAGGTTTTTTTTAGAATGATATCCAGAGAAAGAAGGAGAGATATCCTGGTGGATGAAGAAAACAATGCCTTTTTCTATTACGAAGTTTACGGAAGAGCAGACGTCGATTTTCTCAAAGAAGTCTAGGGAAGATTTTTCTATGGAAGACTAGCAGCAATTATCTCATGGAAGATCGGAGATAAGTCTTTTCATAGAAAATCGGAAAAAGGTCTTTTAAAGGCAGAAAGGCTGATCACAGAGTGGCAAAACAACTTCTTGTTGACTGTGTAACTCTACATTCCAGTTAAAAATAAAAAAAAACTTTAGAAAAATCTACCAAAATAAAGACCCCAGAAGGTGAGAAACACGAAAATTTATTAAAAACGAAAATGTCGTTTACCGTTATAGGCCTAAAAATTGAAAAAAAAAAAAAACCAACGTGGTCATTTTCATTTAACTGTTGGCTTTTGTAATGGAATTTGATTTTCTCATGTCTGTTTTTATGTTTTCAACAGATCAACATGCATACAGACATAAATACAAATATGTATGTATGTCGGTATGTCTGTCCATCCATTCTGACGAGAATGACAGACTATGTCTGCCATGTGAGCCGGCTGGAAAAAAAAACAAAACAGGGGGAAACAGACGACAATTTATTATTAATCAGCGATGAACAGACATAACTCTTGGACACCACGGACACGGACACTAACACCACTACCACCACAAAACTAATCAAAGCAAGACAATCAGCTATTTTGAAAACAGAAAAAAAAACAACAAAAATGAAGAGAAAGAAAAGGGTCATTCAACCATTGAAACAGTGGATGGACAAAGTCGTTATACTATTTGGTCAAACATATTGGAGTTGGTCACATTTATTGTTCTTTTTTTAATTTTTCACAGTTTTTGATAGGTATTTTGGATTTTTTTCCTCATTTGGGGGACAGTTAAGTTAGATAATTGAGATGGAGTATTGATTATTTTTAAAGAGAAAAAAATGGAAATGTTTCGAATGGATGGAAAAATCGTGGAGAAAAAATAAAACTATCATTCCAGTATGATATTATTTACTTGAAATTACATGGGAATGCATGGACAGCCCTCTATGGGTGGGTGGTTCAGGAACTATTATTTGCCGTAAAAACAATTTTTTTCTATAGAAAAAAATTCAGAGCACCCCACTGATGAAGTTTTTTTTATAGAAAACAATTCAGAGGACCTCTGAGATCAAGTTCTTTGTATAGAAAAAAATCACAGCACAGCAGGGACCAATGTTTTTCCATAGAAAAATATTTAGAGGACCACTGGGATCAAGTTTTCTATAGAAAACATCTAGAGGAATCCTGGTTCAAGTTTTTTCTATAGAAAAAAATAATAGGGACCAATTTTTTTCCATAGAAAACAATTTACAGGATTTCTGATACCAAGTTTTTTCAATAGAAAAAAAATCACAGAACCCTTGGGACCAAGATTTTTTCTATAGAAAATATACACAGGGCCCCTGGGATCAAGTTTTTTCTATAGAAAAAATGCACAGGACCTCCTGGGACCAAGTTTTTTCTATAGTAAAAAATTCACAGGTCCCCCTGGAACCAAGTTTTTTCTATAGAAAAGAATTCAGAGGATCACTGGCACCAAGTTTTTAAAAAAAAAAAAACAAAATTCACAAAACCCCTGGGACTGAAGTTTTTTCTATAGAAAAAATTCACCGGTCGCCTGGGACCAATTTTTTTTCTTTATAAAACAATTCATCGGTCCCCTGGCACACATTTTTTTCTATAGAAAAAAATTCACCGATTCCCTGGGACCAAGTTTTTTCTATAGAAAAAAATTCACCGATCCCCTGGGACCAAGTTTTTTCTATAGAAAAAAATTCACCGATCCCCTGGGACCAAGTTTTTTCTATAGAAAAAAATTCACCGATCCCCTGGGACCAAGTTTTTTCTATAGAAAAAAATTCACCGATCCCCTGGGACCAAGTTTTTTCTATAGAAAACAATTCACAGGGGACCAAATTTTTTTCTGTAGAAAAAAATTCGAAGGAAGCATAGAACAAAGTTTTTTCTATAGAAAAAAACTCACTGGACCAAGATTTTTCTATAAAAAAATTCACAGGGTCCCCGGAGACCAAGTTTTTTTCTATAGGAGTCACAGGAACCCTGGGGACCAAGTTTTTTCTATAGAAAAAAATTACAGGAACCTGGTTTCAAGTTTTTGCTACAGAAAAAAAATCTCACGACTCCTGGGCCACTGGGACCAAGTTTTCGCTATAGAAAAAATTCACAGAACCCATGGGTCCAATTTTTTTTGTAGAAAAAAATTTGAATGAAACCTAGGACCAAGTTGTTTCTATAGAAAAAATCACAGGACCCCTGGAGCTTTTTCTATAAAAAAAATCACAGTATCCCTGGGACCAATTTTGCCCATAGAACTACGTTTAGAGACACCTGGGACCATTTTTTTCCCATAAAAAAAAAGACACCTGGGATCAAGTTTTTTCCATAGAAAAAAAAAATTACAGAACACCTGCGACCAAGTTTTCGCTATTGAAAAAAATCAAGAAAAGTTAATTAAATTAATAAAAATTAAAGAAAAAAATTAAAATTAAAAAAAAAATCAAGTGATCAAGTTTTTTTCTATAGAAAACAAAATCACAGGTTACTCGGGGAAATAGTTTTTTTTCTATAGAAAAAAATTCACAGTACCCCTGGGACCAATTTTTTCCATAGAACAACATTTAGAGACATCCGGGACCAATTTTTTTTTCCATAGAAAAAAAAATAGACACTTGGGATCAAGTTTTTTTCATGGAAAAAAATTACAGAAAACCTGGGACAAAGTTTTCGCTATAGAAAAAAATTCAAAAAAAATTAATTAAATAAATTAAAATTAAAGAAAAATTAGAAAATATTAGGTGATCAAGTTTTTTTTTCTATAGAAAAAAATCACAGGGCCGAGGGCCATGTTCTTTCTATAGAAAAAAATTCACAGGGCCCCTGGGGGTTTTTCTATAAAAAATCGCAGTACCCCTGGGACCAATTTTTTCCATAGAACAACATTTAGAGACACTTGGGACCAATTTTTTCCATAGCAAAAAAATTAGATACTCCTGAGATTAAGTTTATTTCCATAGAAAAAAATCACAGAACCCATGGGACCAAGTTTTATAGAAAAAAAAATTCACAGGGCCCCCGGGGACCAAGTTGGGGGTACAGGAGGCCCTGGTCCACTTTGAAATGGATTTTTTAGACATTTGTCGATTTTTTCCATTTCGAATATCATTTTTGGCTATTTTGGTGATTTGGAATACAACAGAACACAGTCTCCTCCTATTTAATTATGACACTAGAAAAGTATTGTAAAAAATAACAAAAATGACTACTCCCATCCCCAAGTTGTTTTCCAACTCTGGATGTCATGTAAACCAGCCATTCATCACTGCTGGCCATGAGCACTCATATTGTTGTTGTGATTGCCTCAGAAAAAAAAACAACACAAGCAATTTAATTAACCCTCATAATTTGTTGAACATTTCCAAACAAATTGAAAATTTACGCCCTTTTTGTGATTGGATTTTCATAGATAATTTCTCACAAAAAAGTTTTTTTTTTTTAATTTTCTCTTCATTTTTTGATGAACTAGTGATGACCGACCGCCATGGTAAGGGAAAAAATGATGTGAAAGAGTTTCAAAAGAAAATTGTAATTTTTTGTCGTTGTTGCTGTTTTGTAATCCAAACCCTAGCGACCGGACAATCGTTACATTTCATTTAAAACCCAGCCAAATGACTTTTAAATGAGATTTCGTAAAAAAATAAAAAAATTCTCACGTTATTGTTGTTGTAACCATTTTTGTTGGGCTTCTTAAATTCATAATAAAAACAACAACATCAACAACTACTTTTAAAAATCTACCACTATTTCCAAGATCTACAATGCAGCGTAAGGTTTCCACAAGGATAACCAAGTACTGCTCTACTCTTAAGTGCTGGGGGTTTCCTTTGCTGCCACAAACACATGCACACACACACGCATGTCCAATATCTCTCTCAACTTCCCTACTGCCATGAGAATTTAAGTGTTGGAATTACCTTTTGCCTTGCTCCTTGCTGCTGAAGTGTTTGAATGCCAGGGAATTACCTTGGTGGGTAAGAAAAAAAAAACTTTGTGTTCATCAGAAGACTGCTCAAATAACCAAGCATAACTGCGGTGAGGAGAAGGGAAACACGGGAGGGAGGGAGGTAGGTTGGAAAGAGGGGATGGTAAGCATATTGGTGAGTGGTTGCCACCAAGGATGTAAAGGAATTTTTAATTCTTTATTAGTTAAGCCAACAACAACAAAGCAACCAACAACTTACTGGTGTTGTTCTGCCTGCCTGCCTCACTGACTGGCTACTAAATGTTTGAATATTTATAAAACAGAAACCATTTAGGTTCACATGAACGTGGGAACTAATTCAACAGTCCGTCCAACATCCTGTTATTAATTTCCTACAAATTCACCAAAGGACCATAGAGGGTGGCGTGTAATAAAGCCGAGAAGGAGGGAGGGAGGGAGGGAGAGAGAGAGAGAGACACACAGTAAACGTGACAGACCATTGCTACCAGGTTTTCACGTAACTGTCATTTTTCGTAACAAGGATAATTAGGATATTTCGTTGAAGTTTCAGATGACGTTTGTCCTGAGAAAATACATTAAAATTATTAAAAGTTATGTGGGAGAACATTTAAAAGCGGTGGTGTAGTAACATATGGTGAGGACAGAGAGGCAAGTATGCAAATGTCAAAGGACAATAGAACCTCCGAACCTCTGAATGTATCTAAATATTAATAAAGATGTGACATATTTTTCAAAACGATAGGAGGAATATGAATATAGTCAGATGACCTGCCGGTCATGAACAGAGATTAAGAACCTGAGTTCGTGTTTTTCTACAGGCAATGGAAGACAGGATTCAGTAACTAGATTTAGCTTTCTCAACATCCAAGAAGAAAATTTGTGGCCTTATTTGCAACCCATTCCAAATTTAAAGCAATATTGCCTTTGAAACCCTCACACAATCCTTTAAGTACAAAAGGATATTTATTTTTTCATATTCCTGCTTAGAAGTCAATATCAATACCCTTGCACATTTATTGACAAACTCTACCTGACCCTTAACCCCTTCTTCAAGCTGTGTCTCTTCATCTTTTGATGCAGTTATGAGTTTCTGTTTTTGACAAACATGTCAGGAAATATCTTTCAAAAAATATTACCACCCGTTTGGATTATGGGAAAATATTCACAGCATGTGAAAAAAATCAAATGGACTTAATGCATATGCAGGACAATCCCACAAGGAGGAACACATGCTGTAGATTATGACTGAATGGCATTGTCAATAATAAAAAAAAAAAAAAACATAAAAATACATTCACCTGAGAAGTTTTTGCATTTTTGCAGATATGCATTTAGACCTGGAAAGAGATTGCTTTGCCATATGAAATATTCGCAGGACCCCTACCCGCAGGAACTATTTTTTTTATACACGGAAAAGTCAAAAATCGGGCGGGGTCGCCAAATTTAGTAGAGCTAACCATAACAAAATATGGCAGAGGTATTTCTGGGCTTATATTAACCATTTGGTGATCGAAAAACTTGAAATCGGATGAAGATAAATATAATAGCTATATCCAAATCTGAACTGATCCCGATCAAATTTGGCAGAGGTATTTCTTAGCTATATCTGATATCTGGTACCAAATATAATTACTGTAGGGTGCATATTACGAATGTGAGGTATTTAAACACCAAATCGGATGAAACATATATATGGGAACTATAGACATATCTCAACCGATTTTCTCCAATTTCGATGTACTTGCTTCTAGACTGAATTCGGTTCTATATGCCAAAATTCAGGTAATTTGGACTGATATTGGCCATTTGGTGCACAATTAACCCGAAATCGGCTGAATATATGTATGGGAGCTATATCCAAATCTAAATCGATTTCGATACAATTTGCCAGAGGTATTTCTGAGCTACATCTGATATCTGTTATCAAATATCATTGTCGTGGGGTGAATATTACGAATGCGAGGGACTTAAACACCAAATCGGAAACTATATCTGAACCGATTTTCAAAATTTGAAGTACTTGACCCTAGGCAAAATTCGGTCGTAGGTGACAAAATCCACTCCATTGGGGTTGATATTAAATTATTTGGTGCCCAATGGACCGTAAAAAGATGTATATATGGAAGCTATATCCCAATCTGAACCGATCTCGATAAAATTTGACTGATGAATTTCTGAGCTGTATCTGATATCTAACACAAAATTGCATTGGACTTTAACACCAAATTGGATATAACGGAGCTATACCTAAATTAAGAATTATTTTCACCAATATAAGGTTCGACCTTGGGTCAAAAAATATTTTTGGATAATTTAATCTTAAAAATACATGAACAGACGGATGGAAATGCATACATCGACCCAGGATGTGATTCTACGCAAATTATCAAAAGGAACAGGAACTATGGGTCTCTATCTCCCTCCTTCTCCATGTAAATGCACAAAGACTTAGTGCCCTGTACCATAGTATGGCTTAGGGTATAATCACAGGACCACTGGGACCAAGTTTCTTCTATAGAAAAGAATTCAAAGGACCAAGTTTTCTCTGAAGAAAAATATCAAAGGACACCTGGGGACCAAGTTTTTTCTATAGAAACAAATTTACAGGACCTGTGCGGAACAAGTTTTTTTCTACAGAAAACAATTCACAGGCCCCCTGGGGACTAAGTTTTTTCTAAAGAAAAAAATTTACAGGACCTGTGCGGAACAAGTTCTTTTTTCTACAGAAAAAAAATTCACAGGGCCCCTGGGGACCAAGTTTTTTCTATAGAAACAAATCACAGGACCCTTTGGGGACTAAGTTTTTTTGTAGAAAAAAATTCACGGGACCGTTGGGGACCAAATTTTTTCTGTAGAAAAAAAAAAATCACAGGACCATTGGGATCCAAGTTTTTTCTATAGGAAAAAAATTCACAGGGCTCCCGGGGACCAAGTTTTTTCCATAAAAAAAATCACAGGGTTGCTGGGGGCCAAGTTTTTTGTACAGAAAAAATTCACAGGGCACCTGGGGACAAAGTTTTTTATAGAAAAATAATTCATAGGACCTCGGGGACTGAGTTTTTTCTATCTTAAGATTGATGTTTTTCCTATTGAAAACATTCCCAGGTCTTTTGGCCTGATTTTGCACTCCCTATCAAAGAGACACTAATTTTCTCACTTCGTGTTAACTGAATTGAATTTATGCACCATTAGCTGTCGATAGGTATTTGGAAAAAACCGGTTGATTATTTTTTTCTTCTTTTTGTGTTGGAATATATTTTATTTGGTTACATACTTATCACTGGCATTTACATAAATTCTCAACGATTTCTATGGATGTGAGTTGGGTAATTTTGAAAGAGTAGTTGTGTGAGAGAGTAACAGTAACAAAAAAAAACACATGTCAGAGATGGGAACTTCGGTGAAAAAATGGTGACAAATTATAAAAAAAAATATTTTTTTAATTTTCACCTTGGGCGCCGAATATGTATTTTATGAATTTAAATATAATTCTATGGGAGTAAATTAAAAAAATTGAAAGAATTTAAAAAATAAATAAAATAGTTTTCACGTTGGGCGCCAAATGTGTATTTATATATTCAACTAGGCTTCAATGGTAGTTAATTTAAAATTATTTTTCCTTAGACAATTGAAGGGAGCAAAAAAAAAAAAAAATTAAATAAAATATATATTTCCATGTTGGGCGCCAAATATGTATTTATATATTTACCTAGACTTCAATGGTAGTTAATTAAAAAAGTTTTTCCTTAGACAATAAAGGTAGCAAAAAAAAAAAAATTAAAAATATATTTATATTTAGACTTCTATAGTAGCAAATTTAGAAGGAGTTTTTGTTTAGAGTAAACCTTCCCAAAATGTCTTCTATAAATAGAATGAATTTTTAGAAATATTTTACAGATGGAAGACCCTTTAAATTGATTGAAGACTTTTGTAGAGTTTTCAAAGTCTTTTTTATTGAAAAAAGCTAACACCCTCAATTTTTTTCCGTTTTTGTGTGAATTTCGGGGAAAAGAAAAGGTTGGGCGCCATCTTCACGGTTTTTTAGTTTTTTAATATTTTAAGAGCTTTTTTGTGGGAGAGAAAACTTTGGGCGCCAACACGAGAAGGAAATTTAAAGAGGTATTCTATCAAAAAATACATTTCCAGAGACCTGTCGAGGGTTTCATATACAAAACCCTTTCGTGGTGACGCCCAACGTTTTCCTTGCCACTACTTCCCTACAGAAATTGAAAAAATCGTTCTGTACCTTTAGATTCTGATTTCCCATCCCTGCTCCATACCTGAATTTCTGTTTGCTGTTGATTTGATAAACAAATAGAAAAAAAAATCAACACACGGCCCAAAGCCCAAACAGCCAGCCAGCCAGCCAACCCAGCACGAAGAAAGAAAGGAAATGTCAAACCCAAAGACAACGAGACAAGATTATTGTGAATGACACTTTTAAGACAACATCACATGGTTTATGCAGTATTCAACACAAACAGAAAAGGAAAAAAAAAACAGAAAAGTAAACCTAAAAACGTAACTATTGTTTGCTCAACGTATGTTTGTTGTTTTTCAATGTTGAAGATAAAAAAAGAAAGGAAAAATCAATTTTTTTTATTAAAAAAAAAAGATAAAATGTTTGCTTTTTATTTTTGCAAAAAATATCCACAATGGTTAGGTCACATAGTAAATAGTTATTACGGTGCTGGGTCCGAGGCGAGAGTATTTTTTTTAATTTTTTTGAATACAGTAGCCCTGCAGCTTCTTTAGCCGCTCGCTTGGATTCTCAACTCAAATCTTATCTTCTATTTTTTTTGTAGAATAACGACAAATAATATGGTAAACATCAACTAACCTTGGCAGTCCAAGTTTATTCGCGGATCATGAAACGTCTTCGTGAATAAAATTTATTTGTAATAAAATAAAAAAAAAATGGAAAACTAATTTATTATTATTTTTTTTTGTAAATAATTCTCCCTGGGTGCTGTTGTTAAAATGTAAAGGTAAACAAGATAAAATAATGAGTTACAAAATTATAAAATTATTGTTTTGAAAAATTAACCGGACTGCAAGTGAAGTGTGTTTATGTAACAAAGTGGGAAGCGGAAAATTTTTTGAAAATTGAAATAGAGAAATGGTTGATTTTCAGGGTGTAAGTAGATTACTTCAACAATTTTTGAAAATTGAACTCTAGAACTTTTATAGAAAGATTTCCAAGAGGTTAACGGGCTTTTATGAAGTTTTGGAGATTTTACACAGTTGAAAAATATTTCCAAGGAACTCGAAAGGTGTTCTTCCATGGAAGACAAATTTGTGTTGTTCTGTTCCCGAAAAAAGTTAAAAAATTAAAAAAAAAACACTTGATAGTACAGGGTGAAATAAAATCAAACGCCATAATTTTTACTTTTTTTTAATTATCGAATGAAAGCAAAAAATGTCGGAAATGGCATCAAATTTTAGAATATGTTTAGATTTGTTTGAATTGGTCACCTTGGTACGAATTATGGCCTTCAAACGGCCAATGAAACCGTCACACGCTGCCCGAATGTTGCTCGGCGGCATTTTGGCCCATTCCTGGCGAAGCGCTTGCTTGAGATGATCGACACATTGGTATTGTTTAATGCCAACGTTGCTTTCCAAAATACTCCAGACACAATAGTCCAACGGATTGATAGCCGGAGATTTTGGTGGCCTTTGTACGCTGGAAATGAAGCGAGGAACCTCATTTTGTAACCATTCTTGGGTGGCAATCGCTGAGTCCTGATGGAATGTCCAAGGTCTGCGACAAGGCTTTAATATACCCTCCAGAATATTTTCGCGATAATATTCGGAATTTATTCTGATGCCACGTTCGATTTCTACGAGCGGCGAGCGACTATTGACTGTTATGGCGGTCCACACCATCACCTTGGCCGGCGCTTGAGTTCTGGAGGCCAACCGAAGGTGCACATTTTCAGCTGACCTCTTTGGCACGTAAACACGATCATTTTGTTTGTTTACAAACAGCTGGACAATAATTTTTTTTCTCATCGGAGAAAACCAAATTCGGCATTTCACCACTTTCGGCCAAGCGAAGCAACTCTTCAGCTCTTTTGAGTCTATTTTCTTTCTGTTGCGGTGTAAGTTCTTGTATTTTTTGGAATTTCAATGGCTTTACCCCGAGCTCATTTTCCATTATTTGCCGAATGGAATATTGTGATATGTTCAGCTCACGAGCCATTTTTCGGCCTCTGCGACGGGGGTTTCGATCAAGTCACTTCTTTACTTTTCCAAGCATTTCTGCTGATGTTGCTGTTTTCTTTCGTCGGGCTACGCTACCAGTATCACGGTAACGAGAGATGGTACGAGACACAAAAGATTTATTCACATTTAAATGCTGGAGTGCTCTAAAGATAGCCACTTGTGGTTTTCCAGCCATATATCAAGAAATTCATCACGAATAACATTTTTTCTGGAAAATTCTCACCAAAGTGCTTTTGTAGGCTTGTAAACAATATAATGAGCTGTCACTGGTATAATTTTAACAGCTGTAGGACGAGTGGCTTACAAATGACAGCAGTCTGAAATTGGTTGCAGTTTTTTCATCTCACCCTGTGTTTTCATGTATTTCTCTTTAGTTCAGATTCGAACTATTTTTTTCTTGTTTCTAATTTATTTTTTTCATATATTTGCACATATTTCTCAAAAATATGTATGTATCCGCCCTTAGGTGACAATCTATTTAAGGAATTCAATGAGGAAAAAAACCCCTAACCACAATTCCAAGAAATCACAGCTTGTGGTTGATAGAAAAAAAAAACAAAAATCCCTTCCTCACTCTCCCCCACAATATGACACTTTAAAACCCAAACAAAACCTCAACGCAATGTGTCATTATTTTTTTTTTGTTATTGTTGTTGATATTATTAATTCGCACTCATTATTTCCCATTACTCGAATCATCAAATATTTACTTACATATCTATCTATCTCTCTATCGAAATGAAACGATACGAAATCATGATATGTCTATTACCGACGACATGAATAAGGAAATTATTACGACATTTCGTATTGAAACTTGTCTATTCTATGGCCACTTTGTCATAAGAAAGCTCTCCACGAGTAAAAAAAAAAAATACTTCAAAATTATGATTGATCGTAAGTTGGCTACACAAAACAATCGGACACACAATCGGCCGGCTTGTTGTATGCAAAACATTTTATTGATTGTTCAGTTACAAATAATGTCACAGCCGAACCGCCACACAATTGACTTAAATAAATTTGTTTTTCCCCTTCAAAGAAGTTTGTAAGTGAGTCTTATATGCATACTCATTCTCTCTTACCTAGGTGCTTACATGGGGAGAAATATAAAAATACCAAGTATTTCTTAGAATTTCCACCGGGTAAAAAGAATTTAAACAGTGCGGGACATAATTGAAAGGAAAATGCAATTTTAAAGAAAGAGTCTAGAGAGAGAATGTAGAGCATAGATGGGCATTCGTTATCCTAGCGTTTCTTTCTCTTATTCTCCGTCATGATTGGTACAACAATAAACCAGAACTCTGAACTGCTCGCTTTAATTCGAGTAGAGAGTGAAACTCACTCGAATCCGAGCGAAAAAGAAAGAAATCGGATATATACTTTGTTTCTGTGTAACTCGATAAAATGAGAGTAGGAGAGTAGATTATGCTATTGTTGAGTTCTTTTTTAGTTCTGTTTTATTTTCAAGTACCGAATTTCTTTGGAGAACATTATCGCTAATCTAAGAAATCAAAGCATAACGAACATGCCCATAAAAAAGAAAAAAATTCCACTCGATTTCACTCTTAGAGTAAAATCACTCTATTTCGAGTATTTTATTACCGCAACTTTTTCTGAACCAGGAGCAACTCGCAAACCCTCTAAGCTTCGTGTAAAACTCTTACTCTTCCAGAACTTTGGAAAATAATTTTAAAATTCTCTAAAGAATTTTTCTTTCATAAATTCATTATTATTTTCCATCTACGCCTCATAGACGAGCTGTAGAACAGTAAGCCTCTATATACGAGATGAAGGCCAGAAAACGAGTTTCTCTCTCTTTTTTCTAACCAGGAATAACTCGCAAGCGCTCCAAGCTTCGTGAACAACTTTTACTCTTCCAGAACTATGGAATAATTTTCTAAGGATTTTTTCTTTCATAAATTCATTATTATTTTCCATCTGCGCCTCATAGACGAGCTGTAGAATAGTTAGCCTCTCTATAGACGAGCTGAAGGCCAGCCTCTCCATAGACAATGAGTCTCTTTCTCTTGACGATCTCAATACCAGGGGACCTTTCTATAGACGAGATGAAGGCCGGTCTGTCTATGGACTATCTAAAGGACAATGAGTCTCTCTCTCTCTTTCTCTTTCGACGATCTAAAGATCAGGGAGCCTCTCTCCATAGACTAACTAAAGGATAGTGAGTCTCTCTCTATATACGATCTAATGACCCCACATTGAAGAGCCTTACTCTCTTTACACATAAACTGGAGGCTAGGTAGTTCCTCCCCCCCCATAAGTAATCAGGGAGTTTCTATATAGACGAGCTGGAGTGCAAGAAGTCTCTCTCTCTTTCTTTAGACAATCTTACCGAATACCACGGAGTTTATCTGTCCTAGTAATAGACGAGATGAAGGCCAGTGGGTCTCTCTCCATAGACTAGCTAAGGAACTGTGTGTCTATCCCTATAGACGCGCTAAAGCCCAGGCACTATCTTTCTCTCTATTTAAGAGCTGGATGATAGGGAGTCTCTGTATGGAGTAGTTAAAGCTCAGATAATCTTCTTCTTTATAGCGAAGCTAGGAAGTCTTTCCCTCTGTAGAACAACTGGACTCCTCCTTAAAGGACAGGGAATATCTCTCTATCAAATAGGAGTCTCTCTCCACCCAAGTCTGGAAGTCTCTCTCCACCGGTTGGGAGTCTCTTTTCGAGGACTGGAAATTGTAGGAGTGATTATAACCTTAGGTGACCTGTCTAACCATGATCAGAGGTCATGAACTGGACTACTCTCTAGCTTAGAAGTGAAAATTCGTGGCTATGTCTGAAATATAGCCCCGACTTGACCTCAACTCAGAGAATATGCCCTTGACTGGCCCTTATCTGAGCCGATGGTCCTGACCGTCCGTTTTCTCCGATATATTTGGGCTGATTGTTGTTTAACGTAGGTATGATAGCCCCTACTGACCATTATTTTAGTTATATTGATCCAGGTTCGACATTTTCTCAAAGGGTAATGGTACAGATTGACCAGTTTTTCGCACATACTGGAGTGAATTTGCCATAATCTCGGAGAAAAATGTACTAAGTTTTAATTTTCCTAACCTATCACTGCTTCAAAGATTTCGATCTTGACCTATTATTTTTATAGAGATATACGACCACACTGATCATAAACTCAGAAATTATGGTCCCATATGGAGAATTCTCTGGCAAATGTCCTGAAAAGCCATTATAACCGAATCTGTGATCCTGACATGCCTTTATCTCTCTCTCTATAAATTCGGTTGGTTGGAAAGCCATAGAAATAAATGATTTGAGAAATTTTAGAGTATTTAGGGCAGAGTGGATTATCAAGGAGCTATTTCCTCTCTCTCTATCTCTTTCTCTCCGTATACTCTCATAAATTTCATGAACATTTTTAAAGTTTTCCTTCGGAATCTAAACCGGAATATTTGTATATTTTGAAAATATTTTCTCCAGACATTTCTAACCGAACTCTGAAGAAAGTCTGAGTAGCGAATGTTTCTTACTCAATTTAACTACCATCTGAAATACCGAAAATGGATTTTTAATCGGATTTTTTTTTCAAACTTTTCTCACACTATGTAACACTTTTGACCCCCACTGTATTGATCAGTGTAAACTTGTAGTGGATATCTATGAGTGAGACATGATTTTGTTTTATTGTTATGTTATCTTTCACAACAAACACACCCACCAAAAAAACAAAAAGAGTGTGGTTTGGTTTAAAACCGATCAAATGACTCATTGCCTCAGACGATCGAACAACAACAATTCCTACAGTCATAGAAATATAGGATTTAAAGTAAATTTAAATACTGATTTTTTTCTATGGCAATTAAAGATTTCAAGTTTCTGGTTTCAATACAACAATGCGAGCTTTTTTTCAGACAGAGTCTCGAATGATGTGCATCCATCCATTTATCCAGCTAATGGGGATTGTGTGTAGATAATGAATCATTTGTTAGATGGACATTGGAGAATTGCCCAGTTTCTCCGAGAATGAGGTTAGGTAGACTGTCGTTGAGTAATGCAGGTATGAGGTATTTGAAAACACCACACATGGCCATATGTTTTTTTTTTTTGGATTTAGATACCTTCGATCGTTCATTCGTTACGGTAACTGGATAAATTTTTGTGTTGAAGATTTTTCATTTTTTGATTTTCAATATTTTGATTTTTGAAAATATTTTCCTTTACAGCAAACCACATCCCATTATTTTTCTGAGAAGAACAGACAAAAAGCAATAGCAAGCCAAAGAACCCGCTGCCAGCAGCATTTCGAAAAAATCCGGCTACAAAGGTGATGACTACGTCATCTCTGTCGTCAGAAGACCACTGACCGAACAACAGCCAACACCAACCCAGTTGTCTATGAAATAGTTGTTTGCCAGTTTTTTGTTTTGATTTTTTTGTATTGTTTTCTTCCTACTCTGTCGACGACGAACTGCCAGCCTGCCAGCCAGCCTAATGGAATTACAATCAAATCAAGCTATAAAATCAATCAAACACTTGTAGAAAATTGACAATTTGCAAACAACGACGGCAACGGCAACCGAGCAAACCAATGCAAATTTATCAATAAATCAATTAAAACGGAACTTCTCTGGACAATTATTGGCTATTTTTTCTAAACAATAACAACAACTAATTGTGATATTTAATAACAATAATAATAGTAGTAACAACAATCAAAAAAAATCCCACAACAAATACGCAATTTGTATTCGTTTCCCAAACGTTCGCTGCTTGCCGGACGGTGGGACATATGTTTCCATGGATGATTGCAAGTTGTAAGATAGAATTTAAATTGTAACGGCCGATTAGGGGAATTCTCTCACGTAACTCTCCCCCGAAGTGAAACCAAACAAGCGAACAAACACACACGCATACATCCAAAAGATAAAGGACAGTCGTCACCAACACAAGGCCGGTTGTTTCACACACACAAACACACATCCCTCCATTTATCCGTCCATTCAAGAGAATCCAAGATAAGCAAAACAAACCCTTAAATCCCGACAGGAGAGAAAAAAAACTCAGAGAACCCAAAATATCAATTCCACAACGAAGAAATACGTCACAGACATAACTCTGCCGTGTCCGCTGCAGCAATTCCAAATCGTCCGCTATGGGTAACACATCGTCACACACGCACGAACCTCTAGAAAGAGGCAATTTTCAGCGCGGCAAATATGGTGATGTCACAAATGGGGTAGGTTTTTTTCAATTGTTTTGTTTTGAAGAATATTTCATTGTTTTGGTGTGCCGCATAAAACACTTGTTTCTCTCTATCTCTTTGTCTTTGTGTGATAATATTGCTCTCTCTTAACTACGTTCTCTTATTAATGTTTTATTATGTTTATCTTTCTCTTCTTAGAAATCCGCCTCATTCCGTTTTAGCAAAAAATCACCCAAGAAAATGGATCGTTTGCGACGATCCTTTCGCGATTCGTTTAGACGCCGAAAGGATCGTGTCCCCGAATCATCGAAGCCGCACCAATGGCAGGCCGACGAAGAAGCCGTACGTACGGCAACCTGTTCGTTTGGTGTTAAATATTTAGGCTGTGTCGAAGTGTTTGAATCGCGCGGTATGCAAGTTTGCGAGGAAGCCCTCAAAGTTTTAAGGGTGAGTATTGAAAATTATAATATTAATTAAAAAATAAAAGAATAAATTCCCCCATGACCCAATGAGCGTATTACCGACGTTATAAAAAATTTCAAAACAAACAATTAAATTCCACTATTTTAAATAAAAGGATATTTTTGGAAGGACATATAATTGTGAAAAAAATATTTTTTGGCTATTGTCGAATTTATTAAAATAGTAGGAAAATCGGAAATACAATCCTGAGTATTTTGAAAAATATTTTTAGTTTTGGAAACTTTTCCACGGCTTTAGTCGAATTATATGGTGGATTTTATAAAAAAATATTTTCGAGATTTTTTAATGTTACTTTTCTTCCTTAAGCAGAGGTATAATCGTGGATTTCTCAGAGCTATAACGGTGGATATTTTAAGATTTAGCAGAAATCGCGAATTTAGTAAGAATATTTCCGTAAGGCTTAGCTCTGGATTTTTTTTAATATTTTCTTAGGGGTTTGTAATATTTTCTTATGGAGACTTTCATAAGGTGCAGTAGAGCTATTAAAAGTGAAGTTTTAGGATTTTTGATCTGATCCTTCAGATCAAAACTAACGATTTTTCAGAACATTTCTTCAGGCTTAGAAAAGCTGCAACTAAAGATTTTTGAAATATTTTATTGAGGATCAGCAGAGTTATATTCCAGGACTTTTACGATTATTTTCTTTAAAAGTTTTCGGTTAAGAATCGGCAGAGCTGTAGTTCAGGATTATCCCTGAATTTTTGAATTATTTTCTTAGGGGTTTGTAATATTTTCTTAGGGAGAATTTCATAAGGTACAGTAGAGCTATTAAAAGTAAAGTTTTAGGATTTTTGATCTGATCCTTCAGATCAAAACTAACAAATTTTCAGAACATTTCTTCGGGCCTAGAAGAGCTGCAACTAAAGATTTTTGAAATATTTTATTGAGGATCAGCAGAGTTATATTCCAGGACTTTTACGATTATTTTCTTTAGAAGTATTCTGTAAAGAATCAGCAGAGCTGCGGTCCAGGATTTTCTTATGGATCAACATGTCTGTTTTTATACCCTCAGCCATATGGCTAGTAATACCCACAGTTTTTTTAAGATCCTAGGTCTCTTTGGACCAAAACCGTTTCAGGACATTTGGAGTCGATCTAGGGGTGTCCGTCCGTCTGGCTTGCTGGTGCGCACGATACCTCTCGAAGGGAGTTCGGAGATGGGTAAAATCGATCCACTTCTCTGGTACCTCCCCCACAAAAGGTCGACATTTTCAAGAAATATTTTCTGCAGATAAAGAGAAAAAATAATCTGATTTTGCTTCAATTTTGCGAATCCTATTATTTCGATCAGTGCCACGTCAGGTGTAAAAATGGACCATATCGTTTCAGTCCTTCTGGTATCTCCCCCACAAACTGTTAAAATATTGAATCATATAACTTTTATAAAATATAATATAAGTGGCCGATTGTCTTCAAATTACACACATCACAATACTTTTATAAACACAAGATCTACTGTGAGGATGGAATATTTCGGTGCACTCCTTCTGGTACCTCCCCTTTGAACATTCATGAATCTCATAAAACACGAAATTAACATCCGATTCCATTCAGACTTAGCAGATCACAATATTTTCAAAAAGACAACATATGTTATGAATATTGTAGGAATCGGATCATTCGTTCTGGTACCTCCCACACAATGGGTCAAAGTTTTGAAGAACCAAAACGATAATAAAATCCGAAATAAGCAACCGGGTCTCTTCAAATTATACACATCAAAATATTTTTATTAACCCAAGGTCCGATGTGAAGATGGAATGTATCGGTCCACTCGTTCTGGTATCTCCCCCACAAAGGGTCAAAATTTGGAATAACCATGGAGCTCATAAAACTCGAAATTAACATCTGATTCTATTCATACTTGACATATCTCAATATTTTCATAACCACAACCTCTTTTATAAAGATGGTAGAGATCAAACCATTCCTATTGGTACCTCCCCCACAAGGGGTGAAAATGTTGAATAACTAAAACGATCATAAAATCCGTAATAAACATTCGGTTCTCTTCAAATTAAACAGATCCCATTATTTCTACAAATCTGCTGTGAGTATGGAACATTTCGGTGCACTCCTTCTGGTACCTCCCCCACAAAGGATCAACATTTTGAATGTTCAAGAAGCTCATAATACACAAAATAAACATCCGATTCCATTCAGACTTCGTACATCTCAATATAGATATAGAATATAGAGATCAGACCATTTCTTCTGGTACCTCCCTACAAAGGTTTCAAGGTTTTTGAAAAACAATACGCTCAAGGAAAGCGAAATAAACATCTAAGTCTCTTCAAATGTCACACATACAAACATTTTTGATAACAAAAGATCTGTTGTGAGGGTGATATATATCTGCCAACCCCTTTTAGTACCTCACTAGAGCGAGGTAAAAATAATCAATATTGGCCCTCGTTTTGGTATAACCCTCATTTGAAGGTATCTCCTGATTTCAACTATTTGCGGGGTAATGGCCACATTTTCCAATTGATTTTACCCTTATTTGGGATTATGGTTTCTAAGGGGGGTAGAAAACCTCTCGCAGAACATTTTCAAAGTAAATCAATATTTCGGAGCAGCGGTCATATAAAGGTTCCTATTGGTCTTACCTATTTCGAGGGTCTTGGCCAAATTTATCAATAGGCTTTTTCACCAACCCCCCAGACCATGACCCGAAAATTGCCTCCCAGTGTTATTAGCCCGCCATCAGCTCATTCATTATTTTCCGAATATTTTTTGGTTTTTAATTGCCTTCTGTTCACAACTTGGTGCTTGGCGCTTTCTTTTCTCCACAAACCACCAACAATGCCCAGAGTTGCTTAAACCAAAGAGGTTGTTGTTGCCTTTTTTATGCTTCGCCGTTTCGTCTTCAAGTTGTGCTAATCATAACGAAGTGAATTTCTGCAATTAAGAATCACAAAAACAAAAGATTCTTAATTAGTAGCAGTGTAGTTAGCCGGCCATAGACGTTTTAATTAAACATTTATGAAACGCTCGACCTTGGTGTCAATGAAGTGGTTAGGGTATGGACAGCCGGTGGGAAGTGGGGGTCACTGAGTAATCGATAGCAAATTTGGTTACAAATATAGAATATAATTTATTAATGCCTTTCTTCTCTCTTTTTCTTCTTTGCAGAACTCTCGTCGTCGCCCGGTACGCGGTCTACTGCATGTCAGCGGAGATGGCTTGCGCGTTGTTGATGACGAAACCAAGGGCCTGATTGTCGATCAAACCATCGAGAAAGTCAGTTTCTGTGCTCCGGATCGTAATCATGAACGTGGTTTCAGTTACATTTGTCGCGATGGTACCACACGCCGTTGGATGTGCCATGGCTTCTTGGCGGTCAAAGATTCCGGCGAACGTTTATCGCATGCTGTGGGCTGTGCCTTTGCCGTGTGTTTGGAGCGGAAACAACGTCGCGATAAGGAGTGCGGTGTCACAATGACCTTTGACACGAAGAACAATACCTTTACCCGGACCGGGTCATTCCGCCAACAAACGATGACCGAACGCATGGTCAACAACGAACGTGGCATTGATACCCCATCGGCTGCAGTGCCGCCCCAACCCAAACCCTATAATCCGTTTGCCATCGAAAGGCCTCATGCCACGCTCACCATGCTGGAGCGTCAGAACTCATTCCGTGTGCTTAGCACAATTGGTACCCAGTCACCGTTCAAACGCCAGATGTCATTGCGTATCAACGATCTTCCGTCCAACGCTGAGCGTCAAAAGGCCTTTATGGCTGCTGCATCGGGCCTGACCTTGGGTCTGAGTGCCAATACACCCAATCGCAGTGTCTCACCCATACCGGAGGTGTCACCGGCCCGGCCAGGTGGCCTGGAGCTGGAGAATGGTGGTGTGGCCACGGCCGAAACTGTTAGTCAACTGTGTCAGGAACTTAGCCAGGGATTGTCGTTACTCTCACAAAACGATGCGGTGCTGGCGACACCCACCGGTGCTGGTGGTGTGGCCGATGATCTCAATTTCAACAACAACTTGAGCATTAATCAGAATATCATTGCTGCCGAGAAGCAGTATCAGAAAGGAATCTCCTCACCCACGAGTACCAGTAGTTATGGTATCGTCACACCCACAGCCAAGATAACACCACGCATTGCGGCCGGTTCGCCGGCGATTTTGAATACACCGCCACAGACGCCCAGCAATACGCCTACGCTACCGACAAGCGGTGAAAAACTGGCGACGACAACACTGGCGGAAGCAGCACTGCCCCAGGCTGACCAGTGGTTGGGTCAGGTGGTGAAGAGTACCTCACCGGCGGTACATAAACGAGGTCCCATGTTGAGTGCTGGGGGGCGTACCCAGTCACTGAGTTCGGTGCCGGGTGTCAATGATCCCTTCGATGCCGAATGGGTGGCGGGGGTCACCAAGCCGCTGTCGCCCGATATGCCCTCGAGTATCAGTACGGTAACACCACCCACGCCACCACTACACAGTACCAATCCGTTTATATCGCCACCGAAAACAGCACCCACACAATCATTCCAAGTGCAACTTTAAGTAGGGTCGTTACCAGTTCCCGATTCCAGATTCCATCTCCCACTCCGATTCCTTCTCTTTGCGGGGAAAGAAATGAGAGAAAGAGCTTAAGAAACAAAATGCAATGCATTTGGAAGGAATGTAAGGAACAGCAGAGAGCAGGTGGTGGTCGTGCTGCCCTCCCCCTATCCGGAAAAACCACAAGTGTACAGTGTTGGACACAGAAACACTTAAAAAAAAAACCCCAACAACAATCTAGAAACACCCTAATGTTAGAGAGTACTTTTTAAGCGTTAAACAAAAACAAATCAATGAAATGATGCAAAACAAACAAAAAAAAAAAAAAAAAAAAACAATTTAGGAATGAACGGAAAGATGACACTATGGAAGATGATGTTGAAGAAGAAGATGAAGAATGTAAATGTGTATGTGTGTGATTGGATGAATGCAAAAAGGAAAAAGAAAAAATGACGAAGTAGAAGAATGTATGCCCAGCCAGCCAGAGAGCTTGCTCGTATGTAGTTAGAATATATAGCTTAGAATCTTGGCAAAATTGTTACTTAATTTGCGATTAGGGTGGAAGGGCCTTGGATAAATAAAACCTTGCCTTGGTAGGTTGCCAAGAGAAGAGTCAAGGATATACAAGTTTGAATTTCGTTATGAGGGAAAATTAAAAATTATTTTCTCCGAAAAAAAAATTCCATCCTTGACTATTTGGGAAATATGACCTTGATCCGAAACAAGCAAAGTTTTATTTCTCCATTAGTCTTGTCACCCTAATTCCCAATACTGTTACTTATACTTCCTCTAAATTAAGATATGAAATAATATCAAGAATTGAATTCAAAAACTGAAATTTCCACCATATCAGAAAATGTTCTAAGAAGGCACAGCAAAGGATTTTGGAATATTCAAACTTGGAGGCAACACACCTTAACTGGGTTTTATTCAGGATGGGAGACATGGGAGTTTTAGGGGAGGGAAGAATGAAGCAAGTAGGATGTATATATCTCTCTGATTTTCCTCCCACCCTTTGTCCGAAAATTCCCGCCTAAATGGACCTGTCTATATGGACCTAATAATGGCAGAGGTCCATTGTGAAGCTCCATTTTTGACTTTTTTATTTTCTGTATTTCTGTTGGACGTTCATTTTCTTTGTAGACTATGAAAGAACGACTTGACCTCTAAAACAAATACAGAGTCCAGCATTTGAAATGGACAATAATTAATTTCAATAATTATTTTTAATTAATTGATTTGTTTATTATTTTCAAATAATTTTTGGCAGGTGATAATTTCCTAATCCTTTTTTTGAGCTGTCTTCTTTTTCATTTTTTTTTTGTATAATAAAAACCAACAACAGCAACACCGACTATTTGTTATATATACATATATATTTTTTTTTGTCATTGCCGTCTATACATTTTTTACTTAATTATATTTATTGTCAAATATCTCACTGATGCCGATGATAAAAATGGTTTATCCGTTTGCTTAATTAATTTTTTTTTAAATTTTTTTTTGTACAAAATGTGTATTATATTAAATTAATTTTTATATACAAATTAAAACAATTATCAGTTATTATTATTACTTATCATTTCGTCTTAATTTTTTTGTGTAACTTTAACATAACCCCATAACTTGGATGTAAAATTATTAAAAAAAACATAAAAATAATTATATATAAAAAACAAATTATATAAATTTACTTTTTTAATTTTAATTTGTATTTTATTTTTTAATTCTTATTATTATTTCATTGTCTTTTTGTTTACTAGATTTACTTACATACATATACAAATGTGTTGTATTACATACTGAGATAGTTAAACTTAATAATAAATAAATTAAAAACAAAAAACAATTAAAAACCCAACATTTTATGACAGAACATTTTTTATTTAATATTTAAAAATTTCAAATTTGAATATATTCTGGAGATTTTGAATAATTGAAAATAGGTTCAACAGGGCTTTATAAAATCTGAAAGTTAAAAATAACCGTTTATTACAAAGCCAGCCAAAACTAGGCCAATATCTTCAAAACCTACACAAAAATACTTCCTTTCCCGTGACAATTTCAAAATAATCAGGCTCATGTTCAACCACAAAGATGGGATCCAAGAAGTTGCGATCTTGACGTTAACTTAAAAACTTCATAAGACTGCACTTTGAAAGCCATTTGGAGGTGTGTGAAAAAATTTCTTCATAGGTTAAATGAGAGATATGTCGAAACATGGACCCATATGTCTACTAAATTTGAAAGAGGATTTCTTAGGCCATATATTTTTAATACACTGAACTCGAAGCTGTATCTGATATCTGGGATGCTTATTACGCTTGTGAGGGACTTTACATTTCAAATCGGATACAAGATATATATGAGAGCTATAGCTATGTATATCTGAATCGATTTACACCAAATTTGAATTCAGTCGTAATTGCTAAAATTCAATCCATTTTGGCTGATATTAGCCATTTGGGGCACAATAAACCTGATATCTGAATCGAACTCAATAAAATTTGGCAGACGTGTTTTCAGCAGTATCTGATGTCTGGTACCAAATATCATTCTTCTGGAGTGCATATTAGGCATGTGAGGGAGTTAAAACCCCAAATCGGATGAAGTATATATATGGGAGCTATAGCTATATCAGAACTGATTTTCTCCAAATTTTATTAATTCTAGAAGCAAGAATGAATTCAGTGGGATGTACCAAGATACAGGTCATTTGAACTTATATTAGCCATTTGGTGCAAAATTAACCTGAAATCGGCTGAAAATATATGGGAGCTATATCTAAATTTTTACCGATTATCTCCAATTTCGTCCTTGGGCCAAACAAATCTTATTTTTTAAAATTTTATCTCAATCGGATAATAAATGCGACCTGCATTTTGTTCACAAGAATACATGGACAGACGGACTGACATGCTTATATCAACTCAAAAAGTGATTCTATGGAGATCCTCAAATGGAACCATGGGTCTATCTCGTTTCCTTTTGCCTGTTACAAAATAATGGCTATGGAAACATCGGCATGTCAAAGATTTTCGGAAATGGGCGAGAACTTTAAATAAAATCTTAAGTTCGAGTGAAACTAATTTGTTTTACAAAAACATGATTTTATACCCGGCACAAAATATACCCGGTCCGTTCGTCTGTGGAAATCACTCTAGGGTCTGAACGAAATGAAATAGGTCGATAAAACTTTACCCAAATGTATTATGGGTTCATAGTATTTTTATACACTCAGGTTTTAAGGCTCCAAAGGGTATATATCATTTGATACGGGGCATTCGGAGTCGATCTAGGGGGTCCAGCCGTCCGTCTGGCTGGCTGGAACGTTAACTCTCAAAGGGAGTATCCGATTTGGTACAAACTTGGTACATCGTCATATTATTGTCAAATTGAGTTACAGTTTGGAAATGGTCAACATCGGTCCACTCCTTCTATTACGGCACCCAAAAAGTGTCAAAAATTTCATGGAAAATAATTTACCTCATAGAAAAGGAAAGGATTATTCGATTTTGTGCAACTTTACAAAATCTACTATTTTTGTCACTGTAAGGCCAGGGGCGAAAAGGTACAATAACGGCCCACTCCTCTGGTACCTCCCCCTCAACGGGCCAACATTCTTAAAAATTATATCTCCCATAAAAAGCGATATCAGTAAACGATTATCTTCAAAATTTCACACATCCTAATATTTTAACACAAGAAGGTGTGAAGATGGTAGACATCGATCCACGCCTTCTTCCCACAAAGGGTCAAAAGTTTGAATAACCAAAACGATTATAAAACGCGAACTGAGCATCCAATTCTCTTAAAATTTCCCAAAGCCCAATATTTTTTCACAACTAAAGTTAAAAGGGCTTTAAGCTCGATTGGGCCGAACTTTTTATACCCTCCACCACAAATTTTATCAAAGTAGATTGAAATAATGAAAAGAGTAGAATATCGGTATGTTCCCGAACTATAAGAATGTAAAATTATCTATTACGATAACCGATTTTTCCTAAATGATATTGAAAAAAAAAAAAAAAATGCAAAAATAGTACCATTTAATTTGGTTGGAAATTGTTGGAGATGCCTTAAAAATACCGAAAATCGGGAGGTACCGTCATGTGGCGGCTACATTAATTAATGTGCCTGAATCGAACATCTTCCGCAAGTAGACAACAGACCTTTCGAGAACCCCAAATATCAGGTTTCAGCTGATTTGGTTGGAAATTGTTGCAGAAACTGTCAAAACACCGAAAATATTAAATACCCTCCACCATTTAAAACGAATTTGGAAATTTTCAAATAATAACTCTAGCTAAAAATTCTGTTAAAATCTTAAAAATACCGAATATAGCCGTTATATTGGAATCTACACGAAGACGTGGGCCTGTATAGGCAACTTTTGTCATAAGCCATTGCAATATTCAAATACGAAACTCGAAAAAAAAATCCAGTCAATAATGGATAAAATCATCAAAATACCGAATATTGGGAAGTACCGTTATAAGCAGGCTATACAAAACCTGGACCTGCATAGACAATTTTCTGTCATAGACTGTAGTTTCCATTACGAACTCTAAATACGAAATTTGAAACAACTTCGATAAATTATGTCGTTAAAATCATCAAAATACCGAATATTGGGAGGTACCGTTATATGGAGGCTATACAAAGACCTGGACCTGCATAGACAATCTTCTGTCATAGTATCCGTTAGGAACTACCAATACCAAATTTGAAACAACTCCGGTAAATAATGTCGCTAAAATCATCAAAATACCGAATATCGGGAGGTACCGTTATATGGGGGGCTATACCAAAACGCGGACCTACATGGCCCATTTTCAAAGCCAAAAGTCCTGCAGACATAACATACATTTGTGTAAAATGTTATCAATCTGCTTCATTTCGTTCGGAAGCTAGAGTGATTTCCACAGATGGACGTACATCGCTAAATCGATATAGAAGTCCATGTTCTATGAAAATGTGAAATGAAAACGTTTATAAATGAAAACTTTTATAATGGAAAGCTATGAAAATGGAAAACTTCATTTCATTTTTTCTTAGAACAGGAATCGAGCCCCTGGACCTGCATTGGATATATTTGAGAGAATTAGAATTTAAAAATTTTCTTCAGCTGTAAAATGCGGCTAGGATCTTATAAAACCAAAAATTGTAGGACGAAATTAAAATATTGTCCTTGCTCGATTTTTTTTTCTTTGGCACACTAATGACCAATTGCAATTTGCTATATATAGGATATACCAAATGGAACACCTAGACTAAAATTTTTGAAGTGTGAATTTAGACTTCTGAGTTCTTCAAGTCGATACTGGTCATTATATGGGAGGATATACCAAATAGTAAATCTGTATTAAAAAGTTATTCCAGAAAAAGATATTTCAATCGTAGTGAAATCGTAGTAAAAATATTTAAAATCGGAAATATCAAAAGGTAACGCTTTATAAGACTTTGCACATGAAACCATAAGCTTTGAGTCCTGATCGTAAAGAGAAATGGTTTACAAGAAATACTTCTTAAACCCATTACTCGGTAATGAGATGTTTGACCTTCGATTTTGCATTTATCCAATAACACACCAATAAATGGAGTACGAAATTAAAAAAGAAACTACCTAACCTTAAAATACTCATATGCACATAACAACATACATAATATATTCCCTCTAAATTCTGCACCAAACAAGATTTTGAAATATTTACATGCATACATAAAATATATATAGAAAATAATAGTTAAATTAAAATAAAAAAAAATGCTAAGAAAATTCAATGAAAAATTGGAAAACAAAATTTAGCTCAATTTTTGCAAATTTGAAAATGTTAATAAACAAATAAAATCCAAAAAGAAAAATAATATAAAATTAAATAATAAAAATATATATAAAAACTATTACATTTTTATAATGAATTTGAGTGATTGTGTTTGAGCAGTTAAGTTTAAAATTAATTTTTATGAAATTAAATGGGTCTGTTTGTCGAAAAAATGTAAAAAAATCCAATTTTAAAATTTTTTGAATTTGTGTTTGATTCAATAAAAAATTTAAAAAAATTAGAATTCAATTATTGATATGTTTCAGGACTGCGACAATGTAAGTTTTTACTTGCAGGCTCTGGAACACAGCATATACAGGGTGAGATAAAACATGCAACAAAGTCAAACACCATAATTTTTAATTTTTTTTTTAAATTTTATTGAATGAAAGCAAACAAAATGTCGGAAATGGCATGAAATTTTAGAATAACTTTCGATTTGTTCGAATTGGTCACTTTTGGCACGAATTATGGCCAAACGGGCAAAGAAACCGTCACACGTTGCCCGAATGATGCTCTGCGGTATTTTGGCCCATTCCCACCGAAGCGCTTGCTTGAAGTGATCGATACTTTGATATTTTTAGTGCCGACCTTGCTTTCAAAAATACTTCAGACTTAATAGTCCAACGGATTGGTATCCGGAGATTTTGATGATCATTGTGCGAGGGAAATGAAGCGAGGAACCTCATTTCGAAACCATTCTTGGGTGGCACGCGCTGACTGCGATGGTGCTGAGTCCTATTCGAATGTCCAAGATCTGCGGCCAAAATGTTTGTGTGCCCAAGGCTGTAATACACCCTCAAGAATATTTTCGCGATAATATTCGGCATTTATTCTGATGCCACGGTCGATTAATACGAGCGGAGAGCCATCATCAGCTGTTATGGCGGCTCACACCATCTACATGGCCGACGCTTGACTTGTGGTTGCCAACCGAAGGTGCACATTTACAGCTGACCTCTTTGGCAAGTAAACACGATCATTTGGTTTTTTTTTACAAACTGCTAGACAACGAATGTTTTCTCATCGGAGAAAAAGAAAACCAAATTCGGCAGTTCACAACTTTCGGCCAAGCGAATCAACTCTTTTGAGTACATTTTCTTTCGTTGCGGTGTAAGTTCTTGCAATTTTTGGAATTTCAATGGCTTTACCCCGAGCTCATTTTTCAATATTTGCCGAACGGAATATTGCGATATTTTTAGCTCACGAGTCATTTTTCGGCCACTGCGACGCGGGTTTCGACCAAGTCGCTTCTTTACTTTTCGAACCAATTCTGGTGATGTTGCTGTTTTATTCTGTCCACTTCCGACATCAAGGGCTACGCTACCAATATCACGATAACGAGCGATAGTACGAGCCACAAAAGATTTATTCACATTTAAATGCTGGAGTGCTCTAAAGATATCCACTTTTGGTTTTCCAGCCAAATATAACGAAATCCCACTATTACGCTTCAATTCAATCACGAATAACTTTTTTTCTGGAAAATTCTCACCGAAATGCTTTTGTACGCTTGTAAACAATATAATAAGCTGTCCCTGGAATAATTTTAACAGCTGTCGGACGAGTGACTTAGAAATGACAGCAGTCTGAAGTTTTTACTATTATAGCCGATTTTCCCTTTATGATATTGGAAAAAATTTGCAAATAGTAGATTCTTGCAGGTTTTGGAATACAGCATATATTTTTGTAGCTGTAAGTAGAATTTCTCTTCGGCTACATCAATGTATTTACATTTCAAAACCAATACCTCAAATTCAATATAGGAATGTAATAACCACAACCTTAACGCCTTTCATGCTGAAATTGAAACCCACGTTTAGAGTTACACTCCTGTTACTAAGAACCAATACTTTATTAAGAAATAAAATATAAACTATCTGTGTTTTCTTTTTTTGTTAATTTATGATTTTATAAAAATCACTATTTATACAACTAATTTGCATTCATCATATCAACTAAAAAAATGAAACTAAAATTATATTAAATGTGAAAATTCATATAAAAATTATTTATATACATACATATATATTGAAAAATCAATTGACCATTCACAAAAACAAAAAACGGAAAAACTAAAAGGGAATTTTATTTAGCAATAAATTAAAATTAAATATGTATTTGTGTATTATATTCGAAAATAAAAATAAAAGACAACAACTTTTTAGCTTTTTTATTTGCTAAAGGAATGTATTGAAGCCTATGGAAGAGAAGAAACTGTTATACAAAACTTAAAAACTGTCATATACTTTATAACTATACATTGATATTTATAAATGTAAAATATTAAAAAGAAATCCATTCAAAAAAAAGTATTTTGTTACATCAAACAACCTCTAACCATACCAGAACCTGGAAAATATATTCAGACTTTATTAAAAAAAGTAAATTAAGTTTTATGTTTTCGAGAAGTTTTCCAACCACCACCAATCCAGAAGAAATATTTTAACACATATATATATAGTAATGTATAATTGATATGTAAGAAATAAACAAATGATATTAATAATTATTAAAACTAACAAAAATGCACTGATTCAATGTTAAAGAAATTATTTAAATGCACAATTTTATATAAAGCAAATTCTAGACAGATTCTAGGTCCATTTGTACAATAAATAATTGGAATGAAATAATTTTTTACTTTTTTCAAAAAGTTTGAAAGGATCACCCACAAAAAGAGAATTGGTCAATTGAAAACATTTAGTAAAACGTTAAGAATACCAAAATTAGTTCAATAAAAAAACAAGCTAACAAAGACTATTGCCATTCGGGTATTTGTCCTATATTTACCCCCACTGTTGTGCTGTTAGGTGTTCAAAACAATTTAAAAAGTATCAGTCGGTTTTGCCGACAGATGTATACCCACAGCCAAGGTTCGATTATTTAAATACATTTTCAATTTTGTTATGATTATTCAAATTGTTGAGCCTCTATGGAGTAGGTTCCGAAGGAATGACCAATGTTGTCCATTTTGTATTACTCCTACATAAATATGATATAAATATTGTGACGTGCCAGGTTTGGACTATACTGACTAATTCCTTCACTTTATATGAAATTTTTGATAATTTTTAGAATATATCAAAATGTGCGTCAGGTACGATATATAGTGGAGCGAAGCATTCCATATTTACACTGCATCTAATATTGATAAAAATCCAGGTATAGGCAAAAATACAAGAAAATCGAAATTACTGTTCGATTTTCTTGTACTTTTGCCTATACCTGGATTTTTATCAATATTAGATGCAGTGTAAATATGGAATGCTTCGCTCCACTATATATCGTACCTGACGCACATTTTGAGTTTATGCGAAATCATAAATTCCATATTCATCTCAGGTTTCTGGGTGAGAGAAATATTTAGATATAGCAAATTGTAAAGAATCGCTGACTTATTCGCAATTTTTGATAGGTAAAATTATTGAAATTGAAATTATTGACAGGTACTAGAAGAAATTTTCCGGTCTCTGTCGTCCTTATAATAGATCATCTGTTGATGAAAATATTGAGATGTGACAAGTATGAATGGATTTGGATGTTAATTTCGCGTATCATGAGCTTCATGGATATACAAAAATGTTACCCTTTGTTGGGGAGGTACCAGAAGTAGTAGACCGATATATCCAATCTTCACAGGAGATCTTGTATTAGTAGAAATAATGAGATGTGTGAAATATAAAGAGAACCGGACGCTTATTTCGGATTTTTTTGCTCGTTTTGCTTTTTCAAATCTTTGACCCTGTTTTGGGGGAGGCACGAGAAGAAATGGGCCGATCTCTACTATCTTTATAACAGATCTTGTGTTGATGGAAATATTGAGATGTGACAAGTATGAATGGATTTGGATGTTAATTTCGCGTATCATGGGCTTCATGGATATTCAAAAATGTTACCCTTTGTTGGGGAGGTACCAGAAGTTGTAGACCGATATATCCAATCTTCACAGGAGATCTTGTATTAGTAGAAATAATGGGATATGTGAAATTTGAAGAGAACCGGATACTTATTTCGGAAATTATGATCGGTGTGGCTATTAAAAACTTTGACCCTTTGTAGGGGTGGTACCAGAAGAATTGGTCCGATCTCTACCATCTTTATAACAGATCTTGTGTTGATGGAAATAGTGAGATTTGCCAAATCTGAATGTAATCGGATGTTAATTTCGCGTTTTATAAACATCATGGATATTCAAAATTTCTACCCTTTGTGGGGGAGGTACTAGAAGTATATATTCAGAGCAGATCTTGTGTTAGTAGAAATAATGGGATATGTGAAATTTGAAAAGAACCTTAAGATTACTTCGGATTTTATAATCGGTCGGATTATTCAAAATTTTGACCCTTTGAATGGGAGAAGAAGAATTGGTCCGATCTCCACCATCTTTATAACAGATCTCGCGTTAATGAAATATTGAGATTTGCCAAGTTTTAATGGATTTTCATGGATATTCAAAATTTCTACTCTTTGCGGGGAGGTACCAGAAGGAGTAGACCGATATATTCCATCTTCAAAGCAGATCTTGTGTTAGTAGAAATAATGAGATGTGTGAAATATAAAGAGAACCGGATGCTTATTTCGGATTTTATAATCGTTTTGGTTATTTAAAACTTTAACCTTTGAGGGGGAGGCACCAGAAGAATTGGTCCGATCTCTACCATCTTAATAACAGATCTTGTATTGATGGAAATAGTGAGATTTGCCAAGCTCAAATGGAATCGGAAGTTAATTTCGCATTTTATGAGCTTCATACATGTTCAAAATTCTAACCCTTCATGGGAGAGGTACCAGAAGGATTAGGCCGATATATTCCACCTTCACACCAGTCCATGGGTTAACAAAAATATTGTGATGTGTGTAATTTGAAGAGAATCGGACACTTACATCACATTTTATAAGAGTAATAATTACTCGAAATGTTGGCCCTCTGTGGGGGAGGTACCTGATTGAGTGGTCCGATATACTCCGTTCGAGAGTTATCTGCACCAGCCAGCCAACGTCTATAAAGACTTCCTTCTGGGAGTCTATAAAGATTTCCTTCTGGGAGTCTATAAAGACTTCCTTCTGGGACTCTATAATTCGCGAGATAGGAAGATCCAGAGAGATAGGAAGATCCATATAGAAGATCGAGGCATATGGCTAAGGGGATACAAATTTCGCACGAAGGTGTGTTCCACTTTACCCGCTATATATTATCCGATGATCATCCCTGTCCCGAACTCTAACCTTATGGGAAAATGTCTTGTCGATTGGTCTTTGATTGTGACCTGTAGAGAAACTGCAAAAGCAGTAAATATTTCTGTTTTTGGTCCATTTTAACAAAAATAGATTGCGATCCTCTCCAAAAACAATAGGCTTCTATTTCGACCCATACCCCAGCTCTATGCAAAAGTTTGTGAAGATCACCATAATTTGTATGGGAAGATCCATATAAGATATCGTGGGTCTAGGATCAACATTTCGTGGTGTTAAAATTGTTTTTGGCCAAATCGAACTAACTCTGTCAATGTTTTTACACCTTCTATGACGAATTTCTTGATATTTGTTCCTATTTTTTATATTTCCCCTCTTCACTTAATTATTGTACAAATCGACTTAGTTAAAATAACACATAATTTAATATTAAAAATGTTACAAAATATTATATATATTATAATTTTAAGTCCTTTAACTTGGGTTTTCCATATTGACTTGAAATTCTTCGAAAGAAGAAAAATAAATTAATTAAATAAAAAAAAAAAAACAGCAACAGAAAACAGAATACGTATAAATATATCATTCATATATAAATTCATATTGTGCTTATGTGTAGTTAAATTAAAATAAAAATTCTGTGATTAGTAAATAAATAACGAACAAAACAAAATAATAAAAAATAAACAATATAACAAAATAAATAAATAAATTATGTTTAATAACAGAATTAATAAGTTTGCATTTTTTATTATGAAAATTGAAATATGAGTCTATGGAGAATAGAAGATCTAGAGGTCCTCTATGGAAAAGGGAAGATTTTGAGATCTTCTATGGGTAAAAAAGACCGAACTAGAAGCCTTTTATGGAGTATAGCGCATAAAAGACGTATAGGGTTCATATGGAGTGTAAAAGACCTAGAGGTCTTATGTAGAGTATAGAAAAATTAGAGGTCTTCTACGGAGTATGGAAGACCTAAACCTAAAGGTTTAGAGTATATACGAGATATAGAAATTTTTTTTGTTTGTACAGGTTTTTTAGAATCGCTTTATTCTTCGGGAGACATACAGAGGATATTGAATTGTGGACATTGAATTTACAGACTTTTTCTCTAGCACTTCTAAAGAATGTGGAAGGAACTTTCAATTTTAGAATACCGGTAGCAAGGCCAATACAAAGCGTCTTATAGACAGCATACGAGAAATACTCAAAATATCGAACATTTCTGAAAACATACTGATAATCCAGTGGAGAAAGGTCAAAATTCTAGATAATACCCTACACCACCATGCAGTTTCAGTACAGTTACCTGATAAATAAAGATATATGGAAGCTATATTTAAATCTGAACCGATCTCGATACAATTTTGTAGAGATATTTCTGAGCTGCATTTGATATCTGGTACCAAATATCATTGTTGTGTAATGCATATTACGATTGTGAGAGACTTGCTTCTATGCTGAATTCGTTCGGATGTGTTGAAATACATCCTATTTGGTATAACATTACACATATATCTAGGAGCTAAATCCAAATTTAAATCGATTAGTACCAATTCCAATGGGGTTCATCCATGAGCCAAACAAATGATTAATTGAAAATTTCATCTCAATCACACAATAAATGTGGCCTGTATTTACTTTAAAAAAAAAAAAATACATGGATAGACGGACGGATATGCAGAAATCCACTCAGAATGTGATTCTATGGGGATCATCAAAAAGGAACAATGGGCCTATTTCGTTTTCTTCTGCAGGTACGCACCACGTAGGATATAACAAGTAAAAAAACATTAAGTTCGGCCGGGCCAAACTTTTAATACCCTCCACCTTAGGGTAAAAGAAACATTAGAAGAAATGTGGCAAAAACCATTAAAATGCCGATTATGGGGAGGTACCGTTATATGGGGGCTATACCAAAACGTGGACCTATAATTACAATGTTTCGCCACCGGAGCTGGAACCCATTATGACCCACAAATACCAATTTTTAGACAAATCAGTGAAAAATGTGGCAAAAACCATCAAAATACCGAATATCGGGAGGTACCGTTATATGGGGGCTATATCAAATCATGGACCCATGCATGCAATGTTTCGCCACCGAAGCTGGAACCAATTATGACCAACAAATACCTGAAAAAATGTGGCAAAAATCATCAAATTACCGGATATCGGGAGGTACCGTTATATGGGGGCTATACCAAAACGTGGACCTATAATTACAATGTTTTGCCACCGGAGCTGGAACCCATTATGACCAACAATACCGATTTTCAGACAAATCCGTGAAAAAATGTGGTAAAAAACTAAAATACTAAATATCGGGAGGTACCTTTATATGGGGGATATACCACAACGTGGACCTATACATGCAGTGTTTTGCCACACGCTCAGGGACCCGCTATGACCTACAAATACCAATTTTAAGACAAATCCGTGAAAAAATGTGGCACAAATCATCAAAATACCGAATATCGGGAGGTACCGTTATATGGGGACTATACCAAATTATGGACCCATACATGCAATGTTCCGCCACCGGAGCTGGAAACCATTATGACCCACAAATACCAATTTTTAGACAAATCGGTGAAAAAATGTGGTAAAAAAAAACTAAAATACTAAATATCGGGAGGTACCTTTATATGGGGGCTATACCACAACGTGGACCTATACATGCAATATTTTGCCACACGCTCAGGGACCCGCTATGACCTACAAATACCAATTTTAAGACAAATCCGTGAAAAAATGTGGCACAAATCATCAAAATACCGAATATCGGGAGGTACCGTTATATGGGGACTATACTAGAACGTGGACCGATATATCTCATTTTCAATACCAACCATCCTAGACACAATGCAAATAGACACGTCAAATAATGTGGGCTGTATCGTGATTTCAACAGACAGACAGACGGACAGACAGACAGACGGACAGACAGACAGACAGACGGACATCGTTAAATCGACTTAGAATTTTATGCTGATTATGAATATATATACTTTATGGGGTCTAAAACGAATATTTAGGGATGTTACAAACGGAATGACAAAGTTAATATACCCTCCTTTCCAAGGTGGAGGGTATAAAAATTCTATAGAACTTAATTTATTTATCCCATAACCATTTTCAAAGTGTGAAAACGGTTCAATTTCTGAATGTAGTGTAAAAGCGGCCTCTTTAGCATCTCAAAAACTCAAACGTGGTAAAGACAGTATTATCCATAAAACAGATGAAGTAAACGGCAAAGATGGTGTTTGTCATTGTTGGAGTATGAAGCTAATGTCAAAAATAAATTTAATGGATGTTGTCTATGCTCACGAATCGATAACACCGTACCAAAAACCGTTTAGCCAAACTGAGAGCACGTTCACACGGCGCACGAATTATAATTTTATACCGTCCCCAGTGAAATGAAGGGTATATTAAATTTGCCATGACGTTTGTAACAGATTGAAATATTTGTCGGAAACTCCTTTCCTATACAATTAAGGATAGAGTTTTGAAATTGTGCACAAACATTGAAATTTTGCAATTTGACGCTTTGAGTTTTCAGTCCGTAGTTTATTTCATGTTATAATATTCAGTGTAGGTATATTATTGGAAGCCCAATTATTATTGGTGAAGCCCCATATAAAGTACCTCATGTTTTTTTGTTTGGTTCATTCTACAGTATGTAGTTTAATTCTTGACCAAAAATATTCTATGTAGGCCCAATTTTTATCGGTATTTTGAAATTTTCGGTTCTAATTTCCAAATAAATCAGGAGATCTTACTTATTCGTGTTCTTTGGATATACCTGTCAGAAAATAATTTCAAGATGTCCAACTTAGCCATAAGTCAAAAACCTAAATTTGTATTTACTTGTTTTCTTTCTATACCCTCCTCCGTACATAGTATTGAAGGTATCTCACGATTGTCGTTCCGTTTGTAACTCATCAAAATAATAAAGTTCTTTTAACTTTAAATTATAATTATAATCATAGCGTGTATGATTAAATTCTCCCATAAAATCTATTAATTGTTATGTGGAGCTCTACAAAATTAGCAAAGTGGTGTAGGGTATCATAAAGTCGGCCCCGCCCGTCCTTAGGGCTTTCTATACTGGTTTTAATTTTTGCTATTTACAAACCATACCAGCCAATGTTGTAGGAATATGGTCATGTCGGTCCACGTTTAGGTGTAACCACCATATAACAGGTACTTCCCAAATTTTCTGTATTATGACGATTTTGGCCACATTTTCGTACCCGAATACTGACATTTCAGATATATATTTACATGTAATAACAACTACTTACCTTCGTCAGTTAGCCAACAAAAATGAGTTTCTTACATAAAACTTACATCATTGAATCTGAAAACAAGTAAAAAATGATACAATTACTACAAACTTTTATATGCAAATAAGAGTAGAGTTCGGTTTCAATTAAAACTATGGATTTTGGTAAAAATATAAATTACAACAAAATCAATTCGAAATGGATGTTAAAGTGAATTATATTATCACAAAAATAAAACATTAATATCTTTTTATTTGAAAAAGGCAGTATCTCTTTCAAGACAAATTTCCAAAATGCGTGATTACCATAGCAGAATGAATAGTTCAGTGTCGATAAAGCTGTTCCCCTGTTGTAATTTTAACATTGTGGCTTTGCCTTAACGGTAGACAGTATTGAACTAGGAAATTTACCAGTTTCTAATTTTTTAGTCGATAACACTGATGATGTACACTGTCATCATGTTCCATTGCTATTGAAATGTGAACATTATGATTCCCATTGGATATTAAGTGGATGAAATTTCACCCTGCTGGGTCTACTTTAAAAGACAACAACATCCAATAATGGATGCTGGAAAGGGGCCGGCTTCTTTCCAGTTAACCCAAGTATTCTAATTTTGGTTCACGCCTTTATTAAGTGTTCTCAAATTAAGACACAAACCATACGAAGAACTAGACTTTATCGTTTGTGCAGATAGATGGCGCTGGTACGAAAAACAGGAAACGGATGTTAATCTTTTAAAATTAGGAGGCATTAATTCTTATGAATAATAATACATTTATTTCTTTTGCCTGGAACTATATTAGAATATAGAGATTTTTTCAAAGAAGAGACAGAGAGAGAGAGAGAAAGAGAGAGAGAAACTACGAAGTTTTATAAAATTTTGAATTGGGGAACAGTTTGAAAAATGTTATTTTAAATATATAATTACATAAATACAACGTATACGATAAATAATTTTGAAATTGTAAAACTAATAATCATAATATTTTAAATAACTAATAATAATATTTTAATAGCATAAAAAATATTAGAATTCTTCTTATTTGGCTTATTTATTGAGAGCACTGAAATGACTCCTGCTAGATTAAAACCTATATTCATACTTATATTCAAACGTGTCCTTGTTGATTTAACAATAGAAAATTAGGTATAAAAATCTATCACTGTAATCAAAAACGCTACTTGTATTGGAAACTACTGCACCGTAATTTATCAGCGATTTTATTTGCAAAACATAAAGCCAACCGAAGTAGTTTACAATACATAGTTCATCTAAGAGAATGAATGAAAATTCATAATGAATGAATTGTCTAATTATTATGGAACAGTGGGATAAAAAAATGCTTTACAATATTCCATTATGTACAATGTGAAAATTGAGTGATTCATAATGGAATTTATTAACTAAAATATTTAGAGAAAACTAGTATGGATTTTTTTTTTAATATAAAATTGTGAAGAAATATTTATTTCGATGCTGCAGTACCAAATCTGTAGGCATATGGCTGAGGATATAAAATATTTTTAAAATAAAATGATATTCTTTAATCGGTTAGATTTGCCGACAGATTTATACCCTCAGCCGATGTTCGATTATTTAAATATATTTTGACTTCTGTAATTATTACCCAAGTTGTTGGCCCTCTACGGAGAAGGTTCCCATGGAATGGGTCAAAAAGTACATATCGTATCGGACCTAATAAATATGATATAAATATTGCGATGTGCCGGGTTTTGAATTATATATCGACTATTTCCTTCACTTTATATGATATATATAATAATTTTTGTCATACTTCATCTAATACAGATACAAATTTTGGTATGGGCAAAATTACTAGAAAATCGAACATTCATATCCAATCTTTAGCGAAATCATAAATTCCATATTCATCTCAGGATGCTGGTTGAGAGAAATATTCCCAAGTTATGACAGATAAAAGTATTGAAAAGTGTGTGCCTTTGTGGGTGAGGTACCAGCAGGGGTTCGCAGATATATATAATCTTCACAACAGATCATGTGTTAGCAAAAATGTTTGTATGTGTGAAATTTGAAGAGAGTTAGAAGCTTATTTCGCTTTCTTTGAGCGTTTTGTTTTTGAAAATTTTGAACCCAATGTGGGGGAGTTACCAGAAGAAATGGTGCAATCTCTACCATCTTTATAACAGATCTTGTATTAGTAGAAATATTGTATTGTAATAACTTTGAAGAGAATCGAATGTTTACTTCGAATTGTATGAGAGATATAATTATTCAAAATTTTATCCGGTTGTTGGGTAGGTACTAGAAGAAATGTTCCGATCCCTATCATCTTTATAACAGATCTTGAGTTGAAAAAAATATTGAGATGTACCAAGTCTGAATGAAGTCGGATTTTAATTTCGCATTTTGTAGCTTCATGACTATTTTAAATTTTGACCCTTTGTGGGGTCAAGTGCACCTATATATCCCATCTCAACACCAGACCTTGGTTTAATAAAAATATCGGTATGTGTGAGAAATTATTTAAATTTTGACCCTTTGTGGGAGAGGTACTTGATGGAGTGGAGCGATATTGTCCATTTCCGCACCTGACTTAGCACTGATGCAAATATTGTGATTCACATAGTTGAAGCAAAATCTGGTTATCCTTTCTCTTTCTGCAGTCAAATATTTGATTGGAAATTTCGACCTTTTGTGGGGAGGTATCAGAAGGAGAGGACCGAAGGAGTGTCCATCTCCGAACTTGATATAGGTTTTTGATAATAATATTACGATACACCAAATCCCACACTTCCTTCGAGAGTTATCGTGCTCACCAGCCAGGCGGACGGACGGACGGACGGTCGGAAATCGGTAAATCGACATTAAATGTCCTGAAACGGATTTGGTCTAATGACACCTAGGCACTTCTTGCCGTATCAAATGATAGCCCTTTGGCTGAGGATTTTTTTAAATCCAGAATTGTGGATTAATTTAAAAAAAATCCACAATTGAAGAAAACAATGACGAAAACTGACGACTTTCAAAACAAATATATATATATATAATTTCGACTTGTTTTGAGGAAATGGGTAATGTTGACCTTTTGTGGGGGAGGAGTAGACCGATATTGACAATCTTTTAACACAATTTAAGTTTGAAAATTAAATTATGATATACCAATTTTAAACGAAATCGGATACTCCTCGAGAGTTATGATGCGCTCCAGCCAGCCAGACAAACGGACACTCCTAGATCGACTCCAAATGTCCTGAAACGGATTTGGTCCAAAAAGACTCAGAATCTAAAACTGTATTTCGATGAGACAGGTTTTGGCCGTATCAAATGATATATACCCTCCATAGCCCTTTGGCTGAGGGTATAAAAACCCTTGGTCGTAGCTGTAAAGGTATTTATAAACCATTTTAAAAAATTTATGATTCCAATTCTAAATTTGATGAAGAATATTTAAAAAAACGTACGGTTTTGCTTTGAAGTTTGTGGAATTTTTTTTTTTGAATCCAGGCATTTAGTTTTGGAGAAGAAAATATATTTATAAAGAATTCACGAAGTTTGAAGAGGAAAAAAATGGAAAAATTATTTTGGATTTATTCCCTGTAGTATGTCCTGTAATTTTCCCTCCATATTGGCCACTGTGTGTATGTGTGAGTTTGTTTTGCTTATTTATGGCTGCTCCGGTTTTTTGTCTTGCCTCTGGCCTTTGTCCTTTGTTACGAGACTGTTTTAATGATTTCAAATTCATTATGGCACCCGAAAATGGTTTTTCATTCAATGAGGTAGCGAGCATCGATGAGCAGAGACACAAGTTGCTTAAAAACTCGCAACAACGTCCAGGGGACATGGTTTCAGACGAGATTACTTATAGGTGTATGGACGTTGAGTAGTATGTATTAGGTGTTCATATGGTGATGGATGAAATGGGATCCGTTGTTGCGACAATGTTCGAAATCCAGTTTCTTTAAATTTTGAAAAGTTCCAAAATTTATTCAGTCTTGGGCTGACATACTATACGACATATTTTTAAATAGTTAATTATGCCAAAAATGTCTATCCGACAGCTGGACATCTAATCTATCAGACTCATTGGACATAACGTTTATATAAATCTCCTCTGCCCCCAATGGACTTCGCAATGAATGACAGAGAACAATTTTAAAGATAAAAGAGATAATTGGCAAAGTTTTGTTGTTTGTGTTGTTGGCAGAAATCTTTTGTAATTAATCGCATAATAATGATGTCATTAAGATAATTGTGATAATGATCTAAATGATGATTCATATCAGAATTATGAATAAATGGATGAATGCATGGAATATGAATGTGTGAGGTTCGACAAAAATCTATGTGGGTTAATGGAAGGCTTCGAGTACAAAATTGCAGTCAATGAGTTGAAACGGATTGGGCGTATTATGAATATTTAAAGAATATTGTGTATACGCAGGGTGGTCTACATGTTAATATTACTAATACGCCACTGAGGGCCATGACTCAATATTGATTTTTTTTTAAATCAAAGTTTTTTAGTCAAATTTTAATAGTTTTGTTTGCGATTTTTATTTTTGTGACGTCATTCATTCTTCAATCAACTTTTTATTTATTCACACACTCTCTCACACACACCGATGTCAAGCAAATCTCATGAACATTTGGTTCGAAGCCAACTGCAACTCGCTTTGATTGAATTCATTTCCGTTTATTTATTTGCTAAATTATTGCTGCCACATCAAGCACACAGCATACAGCCCATAATGCCACAAGGACACTGAAGACAATTGTGCTACTCCATAGCTCGAGCGGGCTTAGGGGAATGTGTGTGTGTGTGTGATGTGCTGACGACTGGTTGGACCAGTTGGTTAGTGATGCCAGCGGAAATTTAACAACAATTGTTACAATTCCCCCAAGAAAAATTGACGGTTCGCAGAGCTGGCTATACCTTTTGGAGATTTCTAGGTTTTTTTTGTAAATAATGTTTGTTGGCTATGTGCCAGGCTTTAGGCCTCGTTTTCATATATTTTAGATACCGTTCCCCTCCGTTTTGATTGTTATGAGTTTTCAATGGATGTTCTTTTTGCTTTTTTTCTTTGCCTGGAATGTGTTTGAATTCCTGTCATTATTATGGCCATTAAATGAAGGCTAACAAACTTGTACTAAACAAATAAAGCAAATTGTAAAAAGGGTTAATAGTAGTCAATGATGAATGAATGAGTTCGATTGAATTGAATTGCCAGGGAATTGGACAAATTGAAAAGTAAATATTTAATAATTTCCTGGGAGCCAGAAAAAAGAAGGGAATTGGAAAAATTTAAGGGAATTTTTGAAATTTAATCTAAAAGTGAAAAAATCTAATTTTTTAAAAAGAATACTAAAGGTAATGGTACAGCTTGGCCATGATGGCTAGGCATATTTATAAAATGCCATGCGAAGATATCAAGCTGCCTTTTACCCTCACCTTAAGGGTTTAGTCATGGATTAAGAAAAATTAATTTTAAGGGACAACTGAGATAAAATAAGCTTTCAAGTTTCAGCAGAAATAACATTGTGATTTTTTTAGGTCTATATTTTGAAAGGTTTGACCGAGACAAAAAAATTAGATATTTGTAGAGTTATTTCTCAAAAGTTGGTGTAACTAAAATCTTGGAGTTTTTGGAACATTCTGTCAAGGACAAGAAGAGCGGAAACTTTTGATTTTTTAACAATTTTCCTTTGTAGAGCTGCAGAGGGAAAATCGAGTATTTTGTAAAGAATATTTTCTGAAGAAGTGGCAAAGCTATGGCCTTCGGTTTATAAATAATATTTTTTAAAAGAGTTCGTGGCTAAAATCTTGGATTTACAAATTTTAAAGGGCCTGTAGTAGTAAGCCGGAATGTTCTCAAGGACACCTGGAGCTATTAATATGGATTTTTTAAAATTACTTTTTTAGATAATAAGCAAATCTGAAATTCTGGATTCTTAAAAATTAATTTAGACACCGTCAGAGATATAATCGTAGGTTTTCTAAAAATAAATTTTTCAGCGACTTTTTGGTCGGAGATAATTTGAATTTAATGTACATTCCGACCAATATTTATGGATGTTATAGGAATTTTTTTCCGATTCTATAGGAGTTATAATCGTAAAAATTTGTAATATATTTTCATAGGTTTTTTGGACAATAATCGTGGACTTTTTAACAATATCTTTCAGGCCCTTCCCGACTCATGATCGTACTCAGAAATTTTCTGAAAATCCGCCCAAGGAGTTCCTTCTGTGTACTTTACCTCTTGGAAGAGAGGTAAAGGTCCACGTTTTAGTATAGATGTACGATCAAGAGAGTTTTCTTGACCGGCAGGGAGTTCTAATTATTTTATTTAAATAAACCCGCACTGCAGAAAGATTCTTGGGCAGTGTAAAACCGAAGTCCAAAAAAGGGAGCGAAAAAAATTAAAAGAAGTTGGTGGTTCAATGTTTCGAAGTACAATATTTATTGAACAAAAAACAGACAGACGAAGAGGACGAGACAACAGATAATGTACATATGTATATGCTCAAATAGGCATGCATGCACATATGTACAAACATTTATATGTATTGATGCTTTTGGTTTCTAACTCTCGTTAGAGATCAAAGCAAAATAAAAAACACTCATTCCCTATCGAATGCTTTGTTATGCTTATGATCGACATAGGCACAGAAAGCATCGAAAGATAGATAACGTGAACAGTGCAACAACGATAAAATGAACATTAAACACAATAATAAATTAAAATAAATAGAATATAAATAAATATGGATCGAAATGAATAAATAAACACATTTAAATGGGAATTGATAGAAAGTAAATAATATGGAATAAATTAACCCAATATAAATAATAATATAATTTAATTTAATGTAGAAACAAAACGAAAATAACTAAATATAAAACCGTCGGCACGCTGACCCAACATACCGGCCCCATTGAAAGGGCTCTTTCAATTAAATAATAATGCGAGTTTGTGGATGGGTCGACGAATGACTCCTCGTGTAGTTTTTACATCGGCAACTCGGATTCTTCCATCTCTACCAGGGATAATGTTGACCAATCTGCCCAACAGCCATTTTTGAGAAGGGATGTTATCTTCATGGACCAGAACCATGCTACCAACTGTGATATTCGAGTTAGAAGTAGACCATTTGCTTCGCACTTGAAGTTCGTTAATGTATTCATGTGCCCATTTTTTCCAAAATCGTTGCTTTATGGCAGTTATCTGGGCCCAATGCTTCAGATTGTTGATGTTGTTTGTGGTGACTTCTCGTTCTGGGAGAGAACGTAACGCACTGCCAGTGATGAAATGTCCAGGGGTAAGAGCTTCAAGGTCGCTGGGGTCAGAAGACATCGGTGAGATAGGCCGAGAATTCAAAATTGCCTCAATTTCTACTAGAGATGTAACGAGCTCTTCAAATGTCAAACGGGTATTTGCGAGGGTGCGATTCAGATGACCTTTCGCTGATTTGACGGCAGCCTCCCATAGGCCACCAAAGTGGGGTGCCCTAGGGGGAATAAAATGAAAATTAATAAATTCATTACAACAAAATTTGTGATTATGTTTTGGTGTTTGTTATCGAAGAGAAAGTTTTTCAACTCTCTCAGTTTGTTGTTTGCTCCCACAAAATTGGTGCCGTTGTCACAGAAGATGTCTGTTGGAAGACCTCTTCGACCAATCATCCTTTTGAGAGCTGCGATAAAGGCATCTGTTGACAAGTCGGAAACAGCTTCAATATGGACGGCTTTTGTTGCGAGACAGACAAACACAGCGATATAAGTTTTGTAGGGAATCTTTCCTCTAATCCGAAGATATGTGTTCACAGGGCCACAAAAGTCAACCGCACATCTTGCAAAAACTCTTGATGGGTTCAGTCGATCTGCAGGCAAATTGGACATCATTTGCTGAAGTAGTTTTGGACGATATCGAATGCATTGAGGGCAAGAGTTGACAATATTTCGACAAAGACTTCGTAAGTTGATTATCCAAAAGCGCATTCGGGTCAATGACATCAAAGCTTTGGGACCAGCATGATAGTTTTTGATGTGAAGATGGCGAATGTAGCAGTTCACAAAATTGTTGTCTTTCGGCAGTATTATAGGGTGTTTCTGAGCCTCAGGAATGTCTGCTAATTCAAGACGGCCTCCAACCTTTAGAATTTCTATGCCTGTTGAAGAATCAAGAAATGGGTTGAGACACTTTAGCGGGCCTTGAGGATCTTTCTTCTTTGCAGCTCGAACAATGTCATCTTTGAAGTGTTGTTGTTGAATGTGCCAAACGATTGCCAGTATAGCGTGCTCCAATTCCTGAGGCTGTAAAGAGTCAGAAACAAATTGTTTAGTTTTTGAAGAAGATAATCCTTGCCAAAACCGGAAGATCCATGCTACAACTCGAACCATCTTTAGATATGAGCTGCAATTGTTTATGAACTCAGTGATATTGTTGAGTTGCACTTGGAGATGAAGTGTTGTTTTTCGTTTCTCCTTTTCCACTACGTCTTGGTCGATTTCATCGCATCTGCTTTGAGGCCAGTTTTCGTGTTCCCTGGAGAGGAAATCCGGACCAGTGAACCAAATTGAGGATCTTAACTCTTCAATAGTGGATCCTCTAGAGACGATATCTGCAGGATTCAAACTCGATGGTACATATCGCCAATTACAACCATTTGTAAGCTCTTGTATTTCAGAAACTCTGTTTCCAACAAATACAGACAGCGTCGACGAATGTTGTTTGAGCCAGTGGAGAACTATTTGTGAGTCAGTCCATAAAAATACAAAATGCCTTGGGATATTGAGAAGATGTTGTATTTTGGAGTACAATTTTGCAAGAAGTTGAGCTCCACAAAGTTCTAAATTCGGTAGCGATTTTCTTTTTGTCGGTGCTACTCTAGATTTTGCAGTAAATAGCTTCGAGGAAACTTGGCCTGAGCTGGATTTCACCCTGATGTAGAGACAGCAGCCATAAGCACGAATTGAAGAGTCACAGAAGCCATGTAATTGAATGGATTCTGGACTAGGCGATGAACAATAGCGAGGAATATGTAGTGACGATAAAGATTGAAGATCGTTGACGAATTGTAGCCAGGCTGTGTGTACATCTTGCGGGACAGATTCATCCCAGCCAATCTTGAGTATCCAAAGTTCTTGAAGTAGTATTTTGGCCTTTATGATAAGAGGTGCCAAAAGTCCAAGTGGATCAAAAAGCGAAGACGAAAGTGACAGGATTGAGCGTTTAGAAACAACATTTTCAATTTTGAATTTCGATGAAAACGAGAACAAGAATTGATCTTTTTGTTGATCCCACGAAATACCGAGAGCATTTGTGACTGACGAGTCATCAAGATTTAAATATTTAATGGTTTTGTCGTGACGAAAGCTTTCATGATTGGAGTGCCATTTATCCAATTCAAAACAGCCCTTTTTCAATATTTCTGTCACCTGATATTTAAGTTGAGCTAAATCTTCAACAGATTCAGCGCCACAAAGAAAATCATCCACATAGAACGAATTTTTAATAGCTCTTGCGCCAAGTTCGAAATTTTCCATGTATTCATCAGCGAGGTAGTGCAAAGAGCGCACGGCGAGAAAAGGTGCAGCAGATGTCCCATAGGTGACAGTATTTAATTGGTATGTTCGAATTGGTTCTTGCTCAGAATATCTCCATAAAATATATTGGTACTTACGGTCATGTTGGTCAACTAGAACTTGCCTGTACATCTTGACGATATCTGCGGTTATTGCGAAACGATATAGCCGGAAACGAAGCAGCAGCAAATAAAGCTCTTCTTGGATTGTAGGACCAACCATTAAGATATCGTTTAGCGATGTATGCGAGGACGTAGAGCAAGAGGCGTCAAAAACAACACGAAGTTTCGTAGAGGTGCTATTCGGCTTGAATACACAGTGATGTGGGATGTAGTAGTGTGATTCTTCCGAAATAGGCTTCTTCACCAGGCTCATGTGTCCAGAATCTTCATATTCTTTCATAAATGCAGAATAGTGGGATTTTAGTTCTGCATCTCGTGCCAGTCGTCTTTCTTGGGCAGCAAATCGTTGCAACGCATTATTGCGTGATAGACCTAGGGAGTCTGAAGATTGTTTAAAGGGCAATTTTACAACAATCCTACCTGAAGATTCTCGGGACACTGTGGTTTGGAAGAATATTTCACATTCTAATTGTTCTGGTGTAGTTTGAGTTGAGGCAGCATCAATTTCCTCAATTTTCCATAGACGTTCTAAATTCATGTTGATTTTTTCCTCGGTTGAGAGCAAATACGAAGACACAAAGTTGTTTTCTCTTGAAGAATTGTATTTCCCAGTGACAATCCAACCAAACAAAGTTTTTTGTAGTTTGGGTAGATTAGGACCAAGCTTGATTTGACCAACAGACAAAATATCGAAGAATGTTTCAGTACCAATGAGCAAGTCGATTTTCCTTGATTTGTAGAAGTTGTCATCAGCAAGTTCTGTGTTCGGAGGTAGATTCCACGAAGTAACGTCTAATTCCGAGTCAGGTTGATAGGAAATATGCGGCGTAATACAAAACGAAAGCGGAACTTCGAAGTCTGTAATGCGAGATTTTATGTTTGTAGAACAGTTATGCTTGACTTTCGTGCTGGAATTTCCAATGCTGGACACTTCGACGGATTTTTTCACTCGTTGTAGGTTTAAACGCTGAGCAAACTCATCGGTGACGAAATTTAGTTGTGAACAAGAATCCAATAGAGCTCTTCCTAACTTGTATGAGCCAGAATTATCACGAACTAAAACCATAGCTGTGGCGAGAAGAACATGAGGCGATGAACTTTCCATATGGGCGTGAACAGAAGCAGAAATGTCAGTTGCAGCTGCTCTAGATGTGTGATGTGAGCGAGAACAGTGTTTACATTTGAACGATGAGGGACAGTTGGTGACTTGATGACCTTTGGCGAGACAGTTAATGCAAAGACCAAATTTCTTTACATTTTCGAAGCGGGTTGGTACATCTAAGTCCTTAAAGCGTTGACATTGTGCGATATAATGATCAGATTTGGAACAGAAGGCACAAACACGTTTGGAGCACGAGAAAGTATAACCATGTTTCGATAATTTTTGGTTAGATTTACCAGAATGGTGATCTTGTCGACGAGAAATTGTGTTTGAATCCAATGATTCCAAGTATTGACATCTTCTTTCGAGAATATTAGAGCAATCCTCCCATGTTGGAAGTTTGCTAAAGTCCAAGGAGTCTTTCCACTTTCTTTTGGTGTCACTATCAACTTTTCCCATCACAATATGGATCAGCATTGCATTTACAATATCAGTGGGCGAGCCAAGAGACTGAAGTGAACTGTAGAGGGCTGAAACATTATCCACAAGGCTTCTTAGTTGACCAGAGCTAGGCTTAGAAACATCAGGCAGATCGAAAAGAGTGGAAATATTTTCCATAAATATGAGGGTGCTATTGTCATAGCGTGTCTTCAGCCGTTCTAAAGCCTTGGGATAATTTTCGTTCGTCACTTGGAATGCTTTCACTGTTTCTAGAGCGTGACCATGGAGACAGTTCAGCAAATGGTTGAATTTCTCAATATTCGAAAGCCCATGTTCACGATCGATGATTTGTTTGAACGAATTTATAAAGTTTTTGTACTCACTGTACTTGCCATTGAAGCTAGGCAACTTCAGTCGTGGCAGCTTGTTTGAGGGGACAGCGATAGCAAACGACGATTCCGCAAAAGTTGTGTTATGTCCGTCCTCAACCAGTTGGTGTTGTATCTGCGAGTTGATGTAGCAATACAAATCCTCGATGTCAGCACGGCCATTGTCGTCTGGGTCAATGTTTTCGATTTTATTTTGAACCGACAAAATTTGTTTAAAATATGAGTCCAAAATACCCAGGCGACATTTTAATTCTGCGGCAGAGAGTGATTTGCCTTCACCTTTTGCGTTGGCGCCGATCACAGTTTTAATGCGGGAAATGTTCTTTTTTGTAATGGCGCGTTGTTGTTTCAAATCGTCCAAACTCATGATTTTGCAAAATGGCGAAAATATTACGACAAAATCACACAGGTTTTAGGTTATCTAACCTTGCAACTTAATATTTTTGTCGATTTGATAAATATCGACCAACGACAATGTGTTCGAACTCTTTTGAGTTTTGTATTATTGTTTATAATTGCACAAAATTATTTAGTTTGTTTTACGCAATTTTAACCTTCGATTGACACAGATTCTTTGCATACAGTTCACAACATAAATTGCTTTGGTTTGCTTAAAATCCGCACAACAACAATGTTTTGCATATGTATAACGTAGAGCCAGTGCAATTTTTCTTTGAAAAAGTTTTTTTTTTTTTGTTTTATTTTTATAAAGAAGAACCACGAAATTTTGTCGTATACAAATATTTATTTAAATTGCCCCAAAACGACAATTTGTTTGATTTTATTAAAGTTAGACAGTTTCAATGATCACAACAACACTGTATACGTATGGCTTGGACCAGTACAGTATGTTAAATAATTGTTATATTATTTTTCAACGATAACCACGAGAAATAATGTTTTCTGTTTCTAATTTTTTATGCTCAATAAACTGAGACAGAATGTTTATTTTTCACGATAAATTGGTTGCAAAGAATAACCACGAGAATTATTGATGTAATTTGATCACAACAACAATGTTTGTTTCACCTGGCTTGGGCCAAAAATATTTTTTAGAAAATTAGTTTCCAAAAAATCCACAAAAAACGATATAATTTGCGACAAATTTTACACTGTCCTGTCACGGTCGCCAAAATGTACGATCAAGAGAGTTTTCTTGACCGGCAGGGAGTTCTAATTATTTTATTTAAATAAACCCGCACTGCAGAAAGATTCTTGGGCAGTGTAAAACCGAAGTCCAAAAAAGGGAGCGAAAAAAATTAAAAGAAGTTGGTGGTTCAATGTTTCGAAGTACAATATTTATTGAACAAAAAACAGACAGACGAAGAGGACGAGACAACAGATAATGTACATATGTATATGCTCAAATAGGCATGCATGCACATATGTACAAACATTTATATGTATTGATGCTTTTGGTTTCTAACTCTCGTTAGAGATCAAAGCAAAATAAAAAACACTCATTCCCTATCGAATGCTTTGTTATGCTTATGATCGACATAGGCACAGAAAGCATCGAAAGATAGATAACGTGAACAGTGCAACAACGATAAAATGAACATTAAACACAATAATAAATTAAAATAAATAGAATATAAATAAATATGGATCGAAATGAATAAATAAACACATTTAAATGGGAATTGATAGAAAGTAAATAATATGGAATAAATTAACCCAATATAAATAATAATATAATTTAATTTAATGTAGAAACAAAACGAAAATAACTAAATATAAAACCGTCGGCACGCTGACCCAACAATAGAACCCTAACGATATTTAGTATTTTGATGCTTTTAGGGATATTATTGACCGGAATTCATTCAAATTTGATGATATTAGCGACATTATTCACCGGAATGGTTCCAAAGTTCGTATTTAAAGTTCCAAATCGGTACTGCGGCCGAAATCGGTACTGCAGGACCTCATACGTATAGTCCTCACACAACGGTTTTCATTTTTCGCCTGATTTTTTTTCTCAATTTCCTTCTAAATGGTGGAGGGTGGTATGGCTGCTTACATTTCTAAGCTTTAAGGAATTATTTTTAAGGGATTTTTGCACAATTTGGACTTTTTCAAATAATATTCTTGTCAAGGTCCCTTTTTTCCGACAATAATAATGGGGCTTCTAAATAAATTTTTTTTCGAGAATTTTCCGACCTTATGATTGGGTTCGTAAAGAATATTTCTTTTTAAAGAGACTTGTGGTCTTTTCATACCCTCAATCATATGGGTAGAGAGGGTATAGATCATTTGATACGGTCAAAGCGTGGCTAGTTGAAATAGCGGTTATAGATCCTAGGTCTCTTTAGACCAAGTCCGTTTCTGGACATTTGGAGTCGATCTAGCTATGTCCGTCCGTCCGTATGTTTGGATGGTGTGCACGATAACTGTCGAAGGGGGTATCCGATTTGGTCCAAACTTGGTACATTGTAATATTTTTTTCAAACTTAGATCGAGTTCGGAGGTGAGCAATATCGGTCCACTCCTTTTGGTACCTCCCCCAAAAAAGGTCGAACTTTTCAAAAGATATATTTTCTGCATAGAAAGGAAAACAATAATTCACAAATGCCATTATTTTTACTAACACAAAATCTGCTGCGGAAATGGGATGTATCGGCTCCCTCCTTCTGGTACTTCCCCCAAAATGTTGAATATTCACAATGCCCATAAAACGCCAAATTAACATCCGATTCCATTCAGACTTGGAACATCTTAATATTTCCATCAACATATGATCTGTCACAAAGATGTTAAATATTGGACCATTTCTTCTGGTACCACCCTCTTCAAATTTTAAAAATAACAAGTAAGCAAAGGCTACAGTCGAGCGGGGCCGACCGTTGAATACCCTACAACACTATAATAAGTGATACAGTTTATATAGGCGAGATACTCGAATGAATTCCACAAAATATTGTGACAAATAATAAAAGAAAGCACTCAGGTTTCGTTCTCTAATTTTCGAATAATAGCAACTTAAGCTAATTTGCTCATTTCCAATTTATTGGTAGATATTGCACTTAAATGGTCTTCCTAGATCTGGAACCAATATTTCCCAAAGACCTATAATCTCTCAGAAGTGGCAAAAGATTAACATTTATTATTGGTTTTTGACTGAAACGCATCTATATGAGATACAGACATTTGACTATATTCTTCAACGAAATCAGCCTTAACGAAATAGTCAGAAACGCGACTTTCCTGTATTTCTGAATTCTCCAAAAAGTCACTGGAATGGACATTTTCGTATTTTATCTACAAAAGTTGGCAAACTATTTCGCACATTGAATATTTTTAGATGGCCATCCAAAACTGCTTGGCTTTTGCAATGTCCGGTAACCCCCATTCAAATGTGCGTGAGGATCAGGCGATAATTACGACCTGCTGACAATTTTGCAGTTTTTTGGTCCATTTGAACCCCTAAATATATGGCGATCATCTCCGAAAAGAGTAGGCTTCTATTCTGACCCTCTCCATGCAAAATTTCGTAAGGATCGGGCCATAAATGCGATCTGTATATGATATCCTGATATCCTAACTACTTAGTTTTGTTAGCTGTATAAATATTACCAAATGTTTAATTCAAAATGAAAATATGCCAAAAATATGACAAAATTGAAAAAATATGAGAACATTTTAGAAAATCAATATTTTCATCCTTAGAGAGATATTTTTAGACGATTTTTTAGATGTTTTTTCTTTCCTGCCAAGAGGCCATTCTGAATTAATGAGAACTGTCGAAATCAGTTCAGCCGTTCTCGACATATAAGAGATCTTTCAAGCATATCTTCTTTGATAGACATATATATCGCACATATTTTGCTATATATCCGATTTGTTGGATGTTAACATCAATGTAAAGGTCAGTAAGTAACCTTGTGATGGCTTTGTGATTATGCCGGGATTTAAAATATTCGCGTTTTAATGAAAAATTTTGATTTTTTTCAACACAAAAGATATGGTCTATTTTACCCGCTAAATATTATCCGATGGCCACCCAAATTGGTAGGCTTCTTCCCCGCCCTAAACTCTAGCTACATGCGAAATTCCGCGTCGATTGGTCTATAATTGCGACCTGTATAGCTACTGCAAAATCCGAAATTTTTTTAGTATTTGGTCCATTTCAACCCCTAAACATTTGGCGATCATCTTCAAAAGCAATAGGGTTCTATTCTGACCCAAACCCCACCTGCGTGCAAAATTTCTTTAGGATCGGGCCATAATTGCGACCTGTAGCGTGATTACAAATTAACATGGACAGACGGACAGACGGACGGACGGACATACATAGCTAGATCGACTCAGCTCGGCGAGCTAGGAAGATCCATATATACTTTCCTATATGGGAAACCAATATTTCGTGGTGTTACATAATTTTTGGCCCAATCAAACACATAGTGTTGTAGGGTATAAAAACATTTTTTCTAACATAAAATCTGTTGTGAAGACGATATATATCTGCGAAACCCTCGCGACATCTCATCCACAATATGTCATAACTTGCGAATCAAGTCAGCTATTCTGTACAACTTTCTATACCTAAATATTTCTCTTAACCAGAAACGTAAAAATAAATAAAATTGGATATAAAATGTTCGATTGTCTTGTAATTTGGCCCAAACCAATATTTTTTATCTGTATTAGATGAAGTATGAAAATTGAGAAGTTCGGTCGACTTTCAGGCCCATTTTAACATTTTCTAAAAATTATCACATTTCTCATATAAAGTGAAAGAAATTGTCGATATAGTCCAAACCTGGCTCATCGCAATATTTATATTATATTTATTTAAGTTCGATACGAAATAGACGGTATTGGCCCATTCCTTCGGTACCTACGCAATAGAGGGTCAACAATTTTAATAATCATAACAGAAGTCAAAATATATTTAAGTAATCGAACATTGTCTGGGGGTATACATCTGTCGGCTAAACGGACTGATACTTTTTAACTTGTTTTATTGGTATTATATGACGTGTGAGAGCGGAATACATCGGTCTACTCTTTCTGGTACACCCACCAAAAAAGTTCAACATTTTCCAAAAAAAAAAAATACATACACATATCTCATATAAAATTGCTAAACCTGGACATCTGTCTGCAAAGCCGACGGATACCTCTTAACTTGCTAAAATACTTCTCCAACCTCTAATCTCCCATTTTTTTTACCAAATTTTTCCAGACATAGGTAAAAAGCCTTTGATAATATTTTAGAGCCTTTTTTATTTTTTTATTATTTTTATAATTTTTTTTATTAATTTTGGTCTCCTCCTGTTTATTTACAAATTTATTTTATGTGCAATTTATTATTTTTTTTCAATCGTCTACATATTTTCTCATGAAATACCATCGAAGTTATGGCTGGCACTGGAATTTCAGGAAATGTAAAAGAAAGAAAAAACTGCAATTCTGATCTTGTAATTGAAACTGTGGCGAAGTAATAAAATCTTCAACTTCTTTTTATCCATTTCGCTGATGAATCTAAGCCACGTTACACTTGCCAGCTCCAACTCCATATCCATCATGGATGGGGGAAAAAATTCTACCTTTTCAACATGATTCGTCTAATGCATTTTTGTAGCCGTCCAGGTTGTTAGACACCCACCAACCGTGAGACGTATTTGTCCAGCATCCCTTTGCCTTGCAGAACTCCTACAAATCCCTGAGATGCATTTTTTTCTACTTCTTCCCGTTTTTTTCTTTGTTTGGGTTTATTTCTTTCATTGGTTGATAGTTTTTATTCATCACATTTCAGTTTCGCTTTTCTTTCAGCGACGGTGTTCTTAGGATTCGCCGGTATAAAAAGAAAGAAGGAATGGAAAAAAAATAATGAAAAATAATGATGACTGTTTCTATTTTTTTTTCTCCCTCTCCTTAGCTATGTCTGAGCCAGTCTTGTATAGTTCTTTCTATACCACTCAACTTATTTATATATAATTCAGGTAATAGTTTGTGAGAAGTTGCAACTATTTGCTGTAGTTGTTGTTGCACTTGTTGTTTGTGGTGTTTCCCCGCCAGATGAATGGCGGTGAAAGTTACTTGAAAGTAATTGAAATACATTTTCTTCATGAAACCTATTTGGAAATTCTGTTTAAAGGAAGTTTCGAGGAACAATTTAAAATTGTATTCCATGAGTTGAAATGAAATTAGGATTGCCGAGGATACTTTATTTCTTGGGAATGGTTAAAGCACTATCTGAAGAAAAGAAAAAAATAAAAATTTCAGAAATGGAAAAAAATAATAATTTCAAAACTCAGTTACAAGAACACTTCCATTTACAACAGATCATAAGAATATATTTTCATGGGAAATCAAAATTTTCCGTTAAAGGATATCAAATAAAAAAAATATATTTTTCCATTCAGTTGCGTAGGTCTTTGGTCAAACTGTTAAATCAAAATATGACTTTACACATATGTCAGCATGACAATTAAACTACAATATTCAGCCATGTTCACATACACACACACACTCATACTCACAGATGTAACCTGCAGGACCTTTTTGTTCTGACGTGTCCACAAAACAACTGTCACAACACATTGAATGGACGCACACCATCATTCAAAATATCCAATTGATGATGGTGTTCGGTATTGGTTGCCCAAAGGTAACTTCCGAAAAAAAGAGAGCAGGGACAATAAAAAGGAGACAAAATGTAAACAAACCACAACAGATGAAGTTCATTCATTCGTCCGGTTGTTCGTCCATTCATTCATTCATTCATTCATTTATACATACATCTCTATATTCAGATATAAATGTAAACAAACACATGCTATGGATAACATGGAAAATTTGAATATTTATGAATTGGGCGGTCAGTGAATTGGAACCGGTTATATAACCATAAAGGACCAATGAATGTTTTATAAAGAAAAAAATATTTTATACGATATAACTTATTTTATAAATATGAAACATTTTAAAGGCTCATATGCGACAATAGGTTTTTTGGTCCTTAAAAATACTTAAATTTTTAAAAATATTTTAAATTAAAACAAGTAAAAAAGCAGTACGTTCGGCCGGGCCGAACTTTGAATACCCTCCACCATTTGGATCGAATTAGCAAATTTTCAAAAAAAAAAAAAAAAAAATCCATTAAAAATTCTGTTAAAATCTTAAAATTACCAAATATCGGAAGGTGCCGATATATGGAAGATATACGATATTGTGAATAATAGACAATTCTATTTCAGGGGATAAATTTCTCACAAAGAACACCTGGTGAGAATTTCAGACAATTCCATGGAAAGATGTGTCTAAAATCATCAAAATACCGAATATTGGGGGGGGGGGGTAGCGGGGGCTATAAGATATCGTGGACCTATATAAACAATTCTCTTTTAGGGGGTAAAGTACTCACAAGGAACTCCTTGTACCGTTATATGGGAGCTATACGATATCCTGGACCTATATAAACAATTCTATTTTAGGGGGTAAAGTACTCACGAGGAACTCCTTGTGTGGAATTTCGACAATTCCATTGGAAAATGTGGTTAAAATCATCAAAATACCGAATATCGTGGGTATCATTATACGGGGGGTATTATCTATACGATATCGAGGAACTATATAGACAATTCTTTTTCAGGGAGTAAAGTGTCACAAGGACTCCTCGTGTGGATTTTCAGACTTTTCCATTGGAAAATGTGGCTAAAATAGTCAAAATACCGTTATAAAGGGGCTATACGATATCGTAGACCTACATAGCCCATCTTAGAACTTGACCTGCCTTCATACAAAAGAGGGATCTGTGCAAAATTTTAGCTTTCTATATTAGTTCGTTTTGACTGTAGCGTAATTACAACAGACGGACGGACAGGGCTAATATACTTTGCTGGGTCTTAAATAATTATTATAATAATAATTATTTCGGTGAGTTAAAATCGGAATGACGAACTTAATATACCCTCCATACTATGTATGATGGAGGGTATACAATTCACGATATTAGTCCGGTGGATCCTTTATATACAATTTGATCTTGAAAAATGACGTTTCAAGTCCTTGAACAAGGATTTTGATAAAAAAAAACCTTAAAAGTCTTATAGTCCTTTAAAACAAATCCTCTGAAACGATTATAGTTATGATTGTCCTTGAAACATTTTTAAGAAAACAATCGATCGACGATTGGTTCTTATAAAAATTCCTAACTCTAATGCTGTTGGTTCTTGCTTAAATTATTAGAGAAAAATTCTTAAAAAATCTACGGATACGATGACAAATGTGCTTCACAAAAGCTTCAATAAATTTACATTTCTAATTGTCGTTAAAAAAAATTCTTCTCGATGGTTCTTAAATGAGGAATTCTAAAAAGGATTCCAATACAAAAAAATCTTTTTAAAAAAAATCACGACTCTGATTCTGATTGTTCTTTTAAAAAAAAATTATGACTATTCGTCTGATAGTCCATTACAAAACCAACACCACTAACGGTCAGGTTTTCCTTGAGAAAAAAAAAATTAAATATATTCACGATTTCAGGTCTAATTCTCCTTTAAAAAATTGTAGTTAATCTAAACTACCCTTGTTAAAATCCTTTCAAAAAATCCTGGTTTTAGGTCTGGTGGTCCTAGAAAAAATATCCTTAAAAATCCTGTTAAACAAAGTCCTTAAATATTCGAGAATTATAGATCTGATGGAATCATTTAAGAAATTATCATAACAGACACAAGTCTGCTTGCTCGCGAGTTCTTGAAAATATTCATAAAAAGCCACGATTGAAACCCAAAAAGTCCCTGAAAAAAATTATCAAAATCATCTCTTGTCACTTTGCGAATTAAAACAATTATTAAAAGGTCTATGTTTGTTGCTTGAAGAGTGCCTAAAAATGATTATTAATAATATTAAATATTATTAGTTATTTGCTTTGAGGGTCCTCGAACCCTAGAATTTCCCTGAATATTTTTTTTAGTCCACATTTGCTGTTAAAAAATTCTTGAAAAAATCCGCTTTTGTGGCTTATGAGTCTGTGAATTTTTCTCTTATAAATTCAGATCTGTCCTTAAAAAATATTCCTTAAAAAATTTAATAAGTATAAGTCGCTTTTGAGGCCTTCGAAAGAAGTGGACAAATATTGTCCATATTGAATGTGACCTATTAATTTTTTTTTTGGAAAGTGTTGAACTGAAAATTACCAGAAAGAGGGGACCGACATATACTATATTGGCATTTACATTGGATCTATATTTGATAGAACAATTAAGCTGCACGAAGTTTGAAGCAAATTGCTTTCTTATTTTGAAAGTATAATTATTCAAAATTTTGACCCCTACTGGGGAGGTATCAAAAGGTGTGGTCCAATAAATTCCATTTTCATATCAGATTTTGTGTTGGCTTGTGGCTTGTGCCTAGTTTAAAAAAAAATCAGATGGTAATTTTATTTTTTAAGGGTTCTGATTTTTCAAAATTTTGACCCTTTGTGGAGTAGGTACCAGAAAGTGGTCTGATCTATCCCATTGTACAAAATACTTTGTACATCCTTTTGTGTGCGGTTGAGGCGCTGGGAAAATCCAAAAATTAAAAATAAATATTTAAACATTATCAGTTTCCCAGCGGTCATAAAATACCACATGTATACAATTCAGTGATCTTGTGCGCTGTCGCATATGGTAATGTGTAAAATAATAAAGTCCATGACCCACACACACACAATTATCGATGCGCCAGTAGGTAGCCAAGACCACTTGAATGAAGGGACAAACAGCTATGCAATGGTTCATTGTAAATCTAAAAATAGATAAGGACAATTGTGTGGCTGCGAATAGGTTAAGTTAGATCAGTTTTTGTAGCAGTTAAGAACAATATTTTTGAAAATAAAATCAGATTTAAACCAGCAACCCAAACGAGCGGTTGTGTTTTATTTCTCAGGAGTGAGATTTGGAACTGATCTCAACACAGAGTGTTTGGTTTCTCTTCTCATTCACCCATCTTCATACTAGATATAGAGTTGGTTGATATATTAGGATACATTTTAAGACAATCAAACTTTTAAAGATTTTTCCAGTCTTTTGATGGAGTGGGTCGATCAAAATCGAATTATTCTCTTTCTATGAGGTAAATTATTTTCTTTGAAAATGTTGACCTATTGTGGGGAGGTACCAGTAGAAGTGGACCGACAGTGCCTATCTTCGAACTCGATCTAAGTTTGATAATAATATTACGATGTTATAATAATATTCGAGATTCATCGCATGCACTAGGTAGACAGATAGACGGACGGACGGATACCCCGTAGATCGACTCCAAGTGTCCTGAAACGAATTTTCTCTAAAGGGACCTAGGACCTTTGCTTTTTTCGATGAGGCCCGTTTTGCCCGAATCAAATGATATTTACCCTCTGTAGCCATATTGGTGAAGGTATAAAAATTCAGATTTGTGGCTCTTGAGATCCTTGAAAACTATTTGTGAAAAATTCTCGTTTGAGGTCTTTAAAAAGATAAAAATTCATATTCGCAACTCTTTTTACTTTTTTTTAAAAAAATATTTGATTATTGCTCTGTTGGTCTTCAACATTTTCTTTTGTAAAATCCTCAAGTAGTCTACTTCACCTTAAAAAAGTATTTTTAAAAAATCTGCGATCATAGTTTTTCTTGTCTCGTACTGGTTTTAAAAATTCACGATCCAAAAAAATGCAAGATCATTGGCCTGTTGGTTCTTAAAATAATATTTTCAAAAAAAAATCAAGATCAAAGGGCTTTTTGTTATAAAAAAACAAATATTTTTAAAACCACCAGGGTGCCAGTCGGTCCTAGAAAAAATACATTAAAAAGAAATCGCGTTTAAATCCCCTTATGTCCTTAGAGAAATATTTCTAAAAAAAATCATGATAACAAGTATAAAAAATAACAAAAATATAAAAGATACACACTCCGGATGATACTGAGTAAATCCTTCAAAAAATTCAAGAAAATGGCACAGAAGGTCCTTGAAAACATATTTAAAAAAAAAAAAAAAATAATGATCATAACTCTATTGGTCCCAGAAAAAATATATTTAAAAACAATTCGCAACCATAATTCTGTAGGTCCTTAAAAAATCCTCTATAATACCTATGTTGGCAACTGAAAACCAATTTAAAAAAAAATATAAGATCATAGGTTTGTATGTCCTTGAAATAATATTTTTGTAAAACTTACGAAAATAGCCCTGTTGAAAAAATATTTTTTAAGAAACTCAGGATTACTCCCTCCTGAAAAAAATAAGTCTGAAAGAATAAGTCTATTAGTCTTAGAAAAAAATACTACAAAATTATACGATAATACGTCCGTTGATCCTTGAGAAAAAATTAAAAAAACGCACATAATTATGACTCTATTGATCCTTTATATTTTTACACCGCAATTATTATTCTTTTAATCTATCATTTATGACTATTTTTTTAATATTTTTTTATACAATTCATGATCATAGATTTGTTACTTCTTGGAAGGAAAATTTCGACTTCTCGGTCCGCACAAAAAATTCTTTAAATGCCAAAAAACCTGTAGGTCCTGTCGGAAAATAAATTCATAAAATATCCACGATAATGAATCATTTAGTCCTTGATTTTTTTTATCGATTATCAGAGTGTCGCATGGAGAAATATTTAGTAGGGAGATACAACTAGAAAGTTCTTTATCTACTGAAGTCCTCCAGAAAATTGTCCATTGTCCCAATTCACTAACCTGAGAATGTTTTTTTCGTCCTGGCGACCCCTGATGGCCACTGGTTGTTTGTTGAAAGAGTTTTGTTACATATTGTCATCATTTTAGCATTTTAGATTTCTATCCTCTTTTTTTTAGGAAAAAAAGGACAAAAATAAAACTATCCACAATGAAAGTTGTTGACGCAGTGTTATTGTTGCTGTTGTTGTCATTGCTGCTGCTGCTGTTTGTGTTGCTAGAGTCATTGTTGACTTTGGCTGGAATGGTTTTACAAACCATTTGTTTATAGTTTGTTATTTATTATACGGATGTTATTGTTATCGTTGTTGTTGTTGTTGTCGTTGTTGCTCAGTTTATGCTTTAATATTTTTGTTAAAAATATTTACTTTTGATTGTTTTGCCATGAACTTTACATGGAAAGTTTTTAGAAATAGTTGGGTCATGTAACCTAATGACTGCTAGCTAAAGGTGGGGCCGAACAGTTTAAAGTATTAAATATTTAAACTTTGTTAAGAGTTTTTGATTTAAGCTTTTTGTAACAAAAGAACACTTAATTTTGATTTCTTGCTTTACACGACCATCGAACTGCAGAATTTTTTTTCACAATTTCCCACTCGATTCCCAGTGGCCTCTGTGCAGTTTATTATTTATGTCAATAACATGGTTGTTTCGGTTTTTTTGCTGTGTTCTCTCTACCCAAAACCTCGTTTTTGTAAAGGTGTTTGTTATGTTGTATTATTCTCACTTTCTTGGCAGGCAGTCAGTCAGGCGGGGAACAACCGTAAATGAGTGCATTTGTTGAAGTTCTTCGGCAGAGAGAAATTTCATTTCCGGTTCATCAGTGTGTCAATCACCAGCGTTGTATGATTCGCATTTCCGTTTTATGTAGCCTGTATTTCGATGGCTGGCGAAGACAAGTTTCCAATTTTTTCTCTTATTCTTCTTTTTTTCTTTCAAGATTCCTTTTGAACGTTGTTGTTTAAGCTCTTGTGTTTAGAAAATGAAAAATGTTGCATAGACAAAACAAATGTGTTGCATATTCGACGAACATTGGGCAGAGGGAAGTTGTGGAAGTTTGAGAGGTGAAATAATAAGTTTTGAAATAAAACGGAATCTAATGGGAAATTGGTACAAATCAATCCAGACACCAGACACAAAAGGTCAAGGTTTAAAATTATAATTTAAAAGGTATCAGTCGGTTTTGCCGACAGATGTATACCTTCAGCCAATGTTCGATTATTTGAATATGTTTAGACTTCTGTTATGATTATTCAAATTGTTGGCCCTCTATGGAGTAGGTTCCGAAAGGATTAGCCATGTTGTCCATTTCGTATCGGATCTAAATAAATATGATATAAATATTGCGACGTGCCAAGTTTGGACTATACAGGGTTGCCCATATTCGACGGACCCATGATTTTTTTAAATCAAAGAAAAAAATAAAAATTTGGCGGTTGGCAATGTTAATCACTTTTCGACATCAAACGGCCCGGAAACAAATTCTTCAGAAAATCGATTGTAATGCGACTTGTGTGCGGTGGAGCGCCGTCGCTTTCGACGAATAATTGGCATCACAAAATTGGTCATCATGTCGCGATAACGCTCCTGATTGATGGTAACAGCATGGAAGAAAACGGCCCAATGACCGTTTTCGCACTAACGCCGCACCAAACTGTGACTTTTTCGTCATGAAGAGGCACTTCTTGAATCTCGTGAGGATTTTCAGTGGCGTAAAAACGGCAATTTTGCTTATTTACGGTCCCATTCAATGTGAAATGGGCTTCATCGGACATGATAATTTTGTTCCAAAATTGCTCGTCATCTTCGGCCATTTCCATGACTCTTTGGGCCCATTCCAATCGACGAGGCTTGTCCGCAGGCAACATTCTTTGCGTCAATTGAATTTTGTACGGGAACAAATGCAAATCAATGCGAATAATCCGTTGTAAAGTGGACCGAGCCATGCCCAACTCCTGAGAACGGCGTTTTTGGGATGTTCTTGGGGACCTCTCAACACTGGCTCGTATGGCAGCGATATTCTCGGCCGATCGCCTTGGTCGGCTTTTATATGGCCTCTTCGGATTAGAAAGAGCCTTTCCAGTCGAAAATTTTTCGTATAAACGCTTAATGGTGTTCTTAGAAGGCGCATATAATGGCACCTCACGATATTCGGTATTTGGATGATTTTCGCGACATTATTCACCGGAACTCTTTCAAATTTGGTATTTGAAGTTGGTAATGGATACTAAAGCCCATAACAGAAAATTGTCTGTGCATGTTCATGTTTTGGTATAGCCCCCATACAATGGTATCTCCCTATTTTCGGAATTTAGGTGATTTAAGCGACATTATTTACCAGAATTGGTTCAAGTTTATAGTTTGAAGTTCATAGTAGATACTATGACAGAAAACTGTCTTTGCCGGCCCACGTCTTCACATAGCCCCAAATAACCGTACCTTCCGGTATTCGATATTTTGATGATTTTAGCGACATTATTCAGTGGAATTGTTTCAAATTTGGTATTTGAAGTTCGTATTGGATACTATAGCCTACGACAGAAAATTGTCTGTGCAGGTCCACGTTTTGGTATAGCCCCCACATAATGGTACCTCTATATATTAGGTATTTTGATGATTTTAGCTACATTATTCACCGATTTTTTTTTTCAAGTTACGCATTTGAATATTTTAATGGCTTATGACAAAAGTTGCCTATGCATGTCGACGGCGTCGTATAGACCCTAATGTAATGACTATATTTGTTATTTTTAAGATTTTAACAGAATTTTTAAAGGATTTTATTTTTTTGAAAATTGCCAAATTCGTTACAAATGGTGGAGGGTATTAAGTTCGTCTGGGTCCAACTTACAGCTTTTTTACTTGTTTTATAAATAGTTATGTGATAATTTTTAGAAAATGTTAAAATATGCGTGAGGAACTGGTAGTCGATCGAAGTATTCCATATTCATACTTCATTTATAAATACGCAAATATTGATATGGGCAAAGTTGCAAGAACATCGAACATTTATATCCAATTTTATCCGAAATCGTATATTTCATAGCCATCTTCAGTAGGATGCTTTTTTCGCTTTATTTGAAAGTTTTGTTTTCCAAAATCTTGAATCCTATGTGGGGAGGTACCAGAAGTAATGATCCGATCTCTACCATCTTTATTACAGATCTTGTGTTGATGGAAATATTGAGATGTACCAAGTCTTAATCGAAACGGATGTCATTTTCGCGTTTGATGAGCTTCACGGTTATTCAAAATTTTGAGCCTTTGTGAGGGAGGTACCAACAGGAGTGGACCGATATATACCATTTTCACACCAGACCTTTGGTCAATATAAATATTGTGATGTATGTAATTTGAAGAGGACCGGATGCTTATTTCGAATTTTGTAATAGTTTTGGTTATTCAAAATTTTGACCCCTTGTGGGGGAGGTACCAGAATAAATGGTCCGATCTCTATCATCTTCATAACAGATCTTGTGTTGATAGAATTATTGAGATGTAGCAAATCTGAATGGAATCGGATATTAATTTCGAGTTTTATGAGCTTCATGGTTATTCAAAATTTTAACCCTTTGGGGGGGAGGTACCAGCAGGAGTAAACCGATATATTCCATCTTCACACCAGACCTTGGGTTAATAAAAAATGTTGTGATGTGTGAAATATAAAGAGAATCGGATGGTTATTTTCGATTTTATAATGGTTTTGGTCATTCAAAACTTTGACCCCTTGTGGGGGAGGTATTTGTTGGAGCAGCCCGATATTTTGAATTTTGGCACTTGAGATAGCACCGACGAAAATATTGGCATTTGCAAAGTTTCTACAAAATCGAATGATCCTTTCTCTTTATATGAGGTAAATCATTTTCTTTTTGAAAAGTTGCCCTTTTGTGGGGTAGGTACCAAAAGGAGGGGACCGATATTGCCCATCTCCAAACTCGATCTAAGTTTGATAATAATATTAGGATGTACCAAATCCGATACTCCCTCAGAGAGAGTTATCGTGAGTACCAGCCAGACAGATGGACGGACGGACAGACATCGATCGATCGACTCCAAATGTCCTGAAACAGATTTGGTTCTAAAACCATTATTTCGATGAGGCACGTTTTGACCATATCAAATGGTATATACCCTCCCTACCCATATGGCTGAGGGTATATATGCTCTCATAAAATGTGAATTTAGTGAAAGTTAGATCCCTGGTCGTGATCCTTTCTCATGTTAAGATTATCCAAAACATTATTAATATTTTCCAAAATTTTTGCAATTTCCCATTATTTGAAGAGCAACGATTTTTTTTTTCAGACTAATGCTGTGAAAGACACTTCATTTATGGATATTTTTTTAAATTGAACGGAAATGTGTTTAGAATGCAATGCAATGTCTTGGATGTTTGTTCAGAGAAAGGAAACACATTTATACAAACTCAATTGAGTTGTCAAGAAGAAGAGGATCTTATATCCTTTTGCAACAACTATCACTTTCTGCTTTAATCTAATTTTGGCTTATTCCATTCTCCATTTTCTCATGTTTTCCTTGTTCATCAAACAAAACGCTGATTAGAATAACATTTCATATAGCCTTCCCATTGGCAACGAAACAAAATAAAAAAATAATAATTTATTAAAATTAATTAATGTACTTGAGCGAGCCAAAATAAACAGAGAAACTGGGAAAAAAACGGACGAGAAAAGGAATCACTTAAGTTTGTGGCCACCAAAAAAGCGAAAAAAATCAAAGTGACATCAAAACTAGCAAGATTTAAACATACAAACACACTCAGCTGAAGAGCCATCCTCCAAAAAAAAAAAAGGCATGGTGTTCTTTTTTTGCTCTTTCGCGCTGTTTTCTATGTTATCTTTTTGCATTCATTTCTTGGCTTTGATAGCTAGCATCACAGCAAGGATTTGCTCATTAAAATATTTCGTGATTTCCAAAAAAAAAAAAACCGCAACGAAACAAGGACAATGAAATGCAACCAGTCCGTTCATTATGTGTTTGAATGAATGGAGGATAGATGGGTGTATCACCCATCCATCCATCCATCCTTCCATCCATGTTGTACTCGCATCCTTCCATCATTCATGAATTCAGGCTAATTTGTATTCATAAATTAACGACCAACATCATGTCATTATTGTCGGTGCCAACACTGTTTTATTGTGCCACAAATGTTTCAAAATATGAATTTTAATTACGGAATTTATTTCAAACAACGACAGAGGGGATTTGTTGGATTTGGATGATTTTGTGATGATAACTTTTAGTTAAGGGTTTTTATAGAAAATTGATTTAAGTTGAGAGGAATAGTTTTTTTATATCAGATTAAAGGGTTTATTTAATGTATGTTGAATGTCGTACATGTGTATGGAGAAGGGAATTCCAATTGCCTCATATTTAGAGGTTCTTCAGGGGTGAGTTTGTTCAGTTTGAAAGGGATTTCATTTTTTTATTCAAAAAAAAAAAAAAAAAAAAAAAAATATATATATATATATTTTTTTGTTAAAATTATGATCGATAAAAAAGAAATAATTTCTGAAACTCAATCACCGCCTTACTTAAGTCTTTGCTGACTTGGTTTTAATATCCTGAGCCAATTATTAATCATATCGGGAGAACATGATGGGTTAAATGGGTAGTTTAAAATATTCGAATTTGGTAGACTTTCTTCTACATTGGATTCAACCTACTATAAACAAGTAAAAAAACTGTAAATTTGGCCGTGCCGAACTTTGTATATCATCCAACCTTTTGGAACGAATTTGGCAATTTTCAAAAAAATAAAATATGTTTTGAATTCTGTTAAAATCTTAAAAATACCGAATGTATGTATGTATACGACGACATGGACCTGCATAGGCAACTTTTGTCATAAACCATTACAATATTCAAACGCGAAACTTGAAAAAAAATCGACGAATAATGTAGCTAAAATCATCAAAGTACCGAATATAGGGAGGTACTGTTATGGGGGCTATACGAAGACGTTAACCTGTATAGACAATTATCTGTCGTAGGCTGTAGTATCCATTACGAACTTTAAATACCATATTTGAAACAATTCCGGAGAATAATGTCGCTAAAATCATCGAAATACCGAATATCGGGAGGTGACGTTATATGGGGGCTAAACGTCGACCGACATGGCCAATTTACGAACTTAACCTGCCTACTGGTAAACTATGCATGCATGCAAATCTATCTCAATTCGTTCGAAAGAAAACGTGATTACAACAGACAGACAGACAAACGGACAGACAGACAGAAAGACGGACATCGCTAGATCGTCTTAGAATTTTACGCTGATCCAGAATATATATACTTTGTAGGGTCTATTATAAATATTTCGAGGAGTTACAAACGGAATGACAAATTTTATATACCCTCAATAGAATAAGGTTCATCTGTAGGCCGGGTTTTCATGGGTTTTTCCAAAATATTTTTTAAAGAACTTTTAAATTTCAATTATTGCAATTTTTGTTTTTATTTCGAAATAGACTTCGGAGTCGATGGTCTACTGGATTTATTTAAGAAAAGTGAGTTGGATAGGTTTGATAGGACTATAAGTATAAATATGTGGTGTAGTAACCGGGCCTGTAATGTATGTACGGCAGAACCAATCCGCGCCCAATACGAACCCTTAATAGAGGGTAGAGTTTTGATTTATGATAATAGAAGCACTGACTGACAGACTGAATTACTGACTGACTGAGCGAGAAAAAACGCCCAGACGAAAATTTGAGGAATCCTACACGAGGGTCAGTCTTGGTGCGTAGGCATATAGCAAGGTTGGGGTTTTGGAAATTCGTACTAAAAGGGTACGAAAAATACTTAAAATTGAATGTTTTATATTGGACAAACGGAATGAGCTAGAATTTTGAAATTAGGAATGAAAGTCACTGGTGAACCAATGAAACTACAATTATGAAATTTTGTATTGGTAGGTAGTTTTGTAAATGTGTACTACAAGTGCACGAAAAGTACTAAATAGTACAATATTTGGTATGAGTTGGTATTGTGTAAACAGATAGCACTTGAAATCTGAAATTTGGCATTAGGGTTGCTGTTCACGTGTAGCTTGGACATATGGAGGTGGTTTCGGAAATGTGTACTATACAGAGTAAGATGAAAAAACAGCAACCAACTACAGACTGCTTTAATTTCTGAGCCACTCGTCCGACAGCTGTTAAAACTATTCCAGTGATAGCTCATTGTATTTTTTACAAGCATACAAAAGCATTTTGGTGAAAATTTTCCAGAAAAAAGTTATTCGTGATGGAATTTAAGCGTGACTGTGTGATTTCTTTATATTAGGCTGGAAAACCACAAGTGGCTATCGTTAGAGCACTCCAGCATTTAAATGTGAATAAATGTTTTGTGTCTCGAACCATCGCTGGTTACCGTGATACTGGTAGCTTAGCCCGACGTCAAGGAAGTGGATGGAAGAAAACAGCAACATCAGCAGAATTGGTTCGAAAAGTAAAGAAGCGACTTGATCCAAACCCGCGTCGCAGTGGCCGAAAAATGGCTCGTGAGCTGAACATACAATTCGGCAAATATTGAAAAATTAACTCGGGGTAAAGCCCTTGAAATTCCAAAGAGTGCAAGAACTTACACCACAACAGAAAGAAAATAGACTCAAAAGAGCTAAAGAGTTGCTTCGCTTGGCCGAAAGTGGTGAACTGCCGAATTTGATTTTCTCCAATGAGAAAACATTCGTTGTCCAGCAGTTTGTAAACAAACAAACTAATCGTGTTTTCTTGCCAAAGAGGTCAACTGAAAATGTGCACCTTCTGTTGGCCACCAGAAACTCAAGCGCACGCCATGGTGATGGTGTTGGCCGCCAAAACAGCCGATGGTCGATCTTCGCTCGTATTAATCGACCGTGGCATCAGAATAAATGCCGAATATTATCGCAAAAATATTCTGGAGGGTGTATTAAAGCCTTGGGGAAGCAAACATTTTTTCCGCAGACCTTGGACATTCCAACAGGACTCAGCACCATCGCACTCAGCTCGCGCCACCCAAGAATGGTTACAAAATGAGGTTCCTCGTTTCATTTCCAGCGCTCGATGGCCACTAAAATCTCCGGATACCAATCCGTTGGACTATTGTGTCTGGAGTATTTTGGAAAGAAAGGTTAGAGCTCAAAAGTATCAAAGTGTCGATCACCTCAATAAAGCGTTTCGCCGGGAATGGGCCAAAATACCGCAGAGCAACATTCGGGCAGCGTGTGATGATTTCATTGGCCGTTTAAAGGCCATAGTTTGTGCTAAAGGTGACCAGTTCTAAAATGTGATGCTATTTCCGAAATTTTTTGCTTTCATTCAAAAAAAAAAAAAAAAAAAACTCTTAGCTCAATCTTACAAGAACCATTAAAACGCGACGGCGCTAAAATCGTATAATTGCTTCCAAACTTAGCGATATTTATTCCATCTGGAGGGCAAAGACTTTAAAAATAGTAGAGGTCTCACAGCTACGGAAATATTACCCTACCTTGGCAAACACCCTGTGATGCATGATGCTGTAGTTCCTTATCATTCTCGAATGAAGACTGAGACGATGGTGAAGGCTAAGAAGTCTGCTCGTATTTCGTATTTTGACTAACCGAAGCAATGTCTTTTCCGATTCCAAAATCTAGAAAAACATAACGATATATGTTATCTCCGATACAGACTAATTCACAAATCTGATCATATTGGTGGTTGGTTACCACAATTGTGGAGTTCTTGTTTCGTATTAGTACGATGTAGGGGAACCCCTTGTCATGAGATTATTGGCCATTTTAATGATATTCTGTCTATTGAATACCATTGTCAAGAGTTTTCTTCTAACGTATGCCATTCGGATCCTATCCTATCTATGCAATTCCAATTGAGTGATCTTGTATTTATAAAAGGGTCACTAACCTATTGAATATCATTAAATCACCATATATCTATAATGTTCCTTTTTATACTCTACGCCACAAGGTGGTCAGGGTATTATGTCTTAGTGCATATGTTTGAAACAGGCAAAAGGAAACGAGATAGACCCATAGTTCTCTTGCTGATCTGCATAGAATCACATTCTGAGTCGATTTATGCATGTCCGCCTGTCCGTCCGTCTGTCCATGTATTTTTGTAAACAAAGTACAGTTCGCATTTATTATCCGATTGAGATGAAATTTTGCAAACAACATTTGTTTGGCCCAAGGACGAACCCTATTGAAATTGGAGATAATCGGTCAAAATTTAGATGTAGCTCCCATATATATCTTCGTCCGATTTGCATTTTCTTGTGCACCAAACGTCTAATATCAGTCCAAAAAGTATGGAATTTTGCACGTACGATCAGATTGGACCTGAAAATAAGTATGCCAAATTTGATCGAAATCGGTTCAGATATAGCTATAGCTCCCATACATATTGTTCATCCGATTTGTTATTTTTGTCCTCCGCAGCCGAAATATGCACTCTGTAACAACAATATTTGGGGAAATATATCAAATACAGCTCAGAAATACATTTGCTAAATTTTACCGAGAACGGTTCAGATTTGGATATAGCTCCCTAATATAACTTCGTCCGATTTACCTTTGATTGTGCACCAAACGTCTAATATTTGCCCAAATTGGATAAAATTTGGCACCTACGATCGAATTGAGTCTACAAGCTAGTATGTCAAATTTGGTGAAGATCGGTTCAGATATAGCTATAGCTCCCATATTTACTGTTCATCCGATTTGTCATATTTGTTACCCACAGCCGTAATATGCACTCCGTAACAACGATATTCAGGGAAATATATCAAATACAGCTCAGAAATATCTTTGCCAAATTTTATCGAGATCGGTTCCGATTTGGATATAGCTCCCATATATATTTTTATCCGATTTCAAATTAATTGTATACCAAATGGGCAATACAAGTCCGAATTTAAAAGATACAAATTCCTCGGCATATTTGGTCCTTTGAACTTTAAATTATAATTATAATCATAGCGTGTATGATTGAATTCTCCCATAAAAACTTTTAATTGTTATGCACAGCTCTACTAAATTAGCAAAGTGGTGTAGGGTATCATAAAGTCGGCCCCTCCCGACTTTAAGACTTTCTTTACTGGTTTATTTATTTCCTACGTTTCCTCGGTTATCAACGTAGCCTCATACGTGAGTGTTTCCTCCCACATGCGTCAGAACATCAGCATTTCCCTCCCAAAGTTAAGTTAAACTGAAATCTTTTTCTTAGATAAAAAAATACGAAAAGTTTTCAAGACACAGTTTTTTTCTATAAATGAGCATCTGTTCCACATTGAGTTTGACTGGTTTTCAAACGTCAGAAAAAAAACACATATTTTTATTTCCTTCTTTTTCCACCTTTCATCAAACTTGTATTAATTTCTGTTCTGGCGTTGAAATCGAAAATATTTGCATTACCAATATTAATATTGCATAATTTTTTCAATATTTCATTTTTCTCACTCGCTCACATTCGCTCTACTTTGACTGTTCTGGTGGCATCAAAAGAAGAAAACGAAAAATTCGAAGAAGTCAGTCACATAAATTGCAGCCGAAACCATTTGGGAGCAAGAATGGTGGCTGGCTGGTTGAAATGCAACGTTGCCACTATCATGACTCAAAACAGTAGCATCCATCCAGCCATCCAACACCGCCACCACCACCACCACCACCAGCAGACATCACATGCTGTGACGTGTTACAATATCAGGCAAAGACAACGCTGCTATCGCTGCTTACACAGACTTTTCCCATTTGTCATGTGTGGTTAATATGTGGGAACGTGAGTAGCGAATGACAAAAAAAAAAAAAAAAACAACAGCAGAGAAGAAAACGACACATTTATGCAAAGAAAACTTTACGTCGGCTTCTTGGTGGGTGTAGGGAGGGGAAGGGGGGATAGGAACCTTATTCTATATTCCACAACTGGTCTCAAGTATCTGCATATGCCGAAGACACGTTCCTTCTATGATGCATTTGTGATGATATAAAACATGTCTAGCTGAAAGTTGCAATAACCGGCGACAAAAACAACAACTGCAACAAAAGCGGCAACAACCAATCGTTGCAACAATCTGAATAAAATAGTGGCGCCCTTTTGTTATATCCGTAGAATTTTTCTTCTTTTTTGGGGGGTTGATGGCAATGATGAAGTTGAGGGCGGCACGCAATGCATGTTCCACATATGTAAATGGCTAAGGCGGGGCACAATGGGATGAAATGGGCTAATAAGGATAATATAGGGATGTTGGGTGAAAGTTATTGTCAAGTGCTCCCATTTAACATAAACACGCTATTTAAATTTATAAAAACGTTAAACAAAAAAACAATAAAAAATGTTCACAAACTTATATAGGTGCCATCATCAGCCAATTCTGCTTAAATTGAACCACAAAATTCTCAGATCAATCATAACAGGTGGGACATTTAAATGGACAAAGGACTGGGTAAAGTTCTTGTTGTTGAATTGTCTTGAGCTGATATAGTTGAGAACAAAAGATTCGGACTCTAAAATTTTTCAGGGTTAACCGAAGAAATTTTGAGCGCGACGCGAGATATGCTGAGAGCAAACTTGGATGTGAACAGCAAGGCAGTATATGACCTTATAAAGAAAACTAAGGTCTTGAATCAGGTGAGGAGCAACTCCAATTTTGGGATGACCAACTGACGTCGGATTAGAAAGTTAGTGTTGATGGCACTCTTGGTAGTACTAAGGACATTCTTTCCATCCAGAGAGTTATTAATACGACTGCAACTTTGACGTCGCACTAAGTGTATTTACGCCAACTAAGTATTTTTATCCAGGAGGCCTTTGGGCATAGAAGAGGACAAAAGATTTTGTAGGCCAAAATTTCGCCCCGCTAATCAGACGATAACTGCCGGCCTCGACCTAAAAATAACTGGAGGCTAGCTGTGTTTTGAGCAGCAAGTAGGAGTATTACAAGGTAAATTAAGGCTTTGAGTCTGAGTCAGGAGTGTGAAGGGTTGTCCATATTCGACGGACCCATCTGGCACGCCATAACTTTTGACAGAGATGTCACATCGCTTAATGACATACCGCGTTTGAAGCGTCAGTCCAAACAGATTTTTACCATGAACCAATATACGCCACGCGAGCGCTCTGAAATAGTTGAAATTTACATTCAACACAAGAAGTCAATTGTGAAAAAAAATAAAGTGAGAAATGCGCCTTCTAAGAACACCATTAAGCGTTTATACGAAAAATTTTCGACTGGTAAGGCTCTTTCTAATCCGAAGAGGCCATATAAAAGTCGACCAAGGCGATCGGCCGAGAATATCGCTGTCGTATGAGCATATTGAGAGGTCCCCAAGAACATCCCAAAACGCCGTTCTCAGCAATTGGGCATGGCTCGGTCCAAAGAGTCATCGAAATGGCCGAAGATGACGAGCAATTTTGGAACAAAATTATCATGTTCGATGAAGTCCATTTCACATTGAATGAGACCATAAATAAGCAAAATTGCCGTTTTTACGCCACTGAAAATCCTCAGGAGATTCAAGAAGTGCCTCTTCATGACGAAAAAGTCACAATTTGCTGCGGCGTTAGTGCGAAAACGGTCATTGGGCCGTTTTTCTTCCATGCTTTTACCATCAATCAGGAGCGTTATCGCGACATGATGACCAATTTTGTGATGCCAATTATTCGTCGAAAGCGTATGAGGCAGTTCTGGTTTCAACAAGACGGCGCTCTACCGCACACAAGTCGCATAACAATCGATTTTCTGAAGAATTTGTTTCCGGGCCGTTTGATGTCGAAAAGTGGTGATTTGGACTGGCCACTGCGTTCGCCCGATTTGACGCCGTCTGACTTCTTCTTGTGGGGATATTTGAAGTCAAAAGTTTACGTTAACAAGCCAAGGACCATAGAAGAGCTCAAGGACAACATTCGTGAAGAAATAGCCGCTATTCCGGCCGAAATGTTGGCAAAAACGATGGAAAATGCAGCAAAAAGGGCACAATACGTCATCAACGCCAGAGGCGGCCATTTGAGAGATATCATATTTAAAAATTGATGTAAACAAATTTACTTGGAACATCTTGATCTTTGATTTAAAAAAAAAAAAAAAAAAACATGGGTCCGTCGAATATGGGCAACCCTGTATGTCCTACTATTGTCGAATTAGTGGAAGCTACGTTGGATAATACTCTTCTTCAAGGACATTCTACTATAACGTTCATATACCTTGATATTGTTTGAGACTATGCTAAACTCGAACTCGTATTAGGTTTACCTACCTCTATGATATGTCAATCCATAAAGACATCGCATTTTGGGCTGGAGGCACTTGAGATAAAATATAAATTCCGATTTTACTCGCTTTTGAAACAAATTTTGCCAAGAGGGAGTGTCCGGAAAGTATGGGCTTTACAAGAAATTTCAACTCTAACCGTTTTTGTTGGATAGTTCGAGAATACCCCTCGGAAAAAATAGTAGAGTTCACTCTCAAAGTGAAATTGAGTGGAAACAATTATTTCGAGTCATTGTGTAAGGAGGAGGTACCGGCTGCAGCAGTGGGTAAAAATCTTAAGAGATTACTCAACAAGATCAGAATTTGCTCGAGTGATTTCGAGCTAATGTACTCACATTTGAAAACGAAAAAAGGATACTGCCTTTTGAGTGTCGTAGGAAATAGAGCACACTCGTGTTTTTTTTACACACGGGAGTACTTATACGCGAATTCGAACGAGTTTTACTATTTACTCGAGCATTTCAGACCTCTGAATAAGGGATCCCTTAAAATTAAAGTGAAAAAAGGACTACTTAGATCAGTTTCTCGCGTGCCTAGCTAGGATATAACTAGGGGCGGAGAGAATGCCATGAGGCAAAATGTAGTCTATCTAGGACGGGCACCGCAATCTCAGATGAAATTAGAAGAAAAAAAATCGATGTCTGGTTGATGATTATGCCCGCCGTAAGAATAATAGAAAAAACCGTCGACCTTGCTCATAATGAGGAAATTGGTTAAAAAGGTCTTGAATAGACGACCAAACCGTAGAGAAGTAAAATACTATATTACAATTAAGGTGACGAATAAGGAGAAGGAGAAATTATCAATTATTGACTTCAAGGCAACTAAATCCGTCAAATCCCAAAATAAGACGACAACTTAGAAGGTATCATGTACAAGTAAGAAGGAAGAAGTAACGATTTGGGTTTAATCACAACACTCAACATGGGAGGGAGATAAAGGAGTCTGGACCTGGACTCCTTGACTAAATTAAACTTTAAGAAGAAGAAACCCAAAGTGAAATGATTTTTTCAAAACTTTGACCTTTGTGGGTACCAGAAGGAATGGTCCGATGTATTTCATCTTGGCACGAGACCTTGGGTTAATAAAACTATTAGGATGTGTGAAATTTGGAGACAATCGGATTCTTGCATCACACTCTATAAGAGTTGAAATTATTCAAAATTTTGACCCTGTGTGGGCGAGGTACTTGATGAAATGGACCGATCTTGTCCATTTTCGCACCTGATCTAGCACTGACGCAAATATTTGGATTTGCAAAGTTGGATTATCGTTTCTCTTTCTGTGCAGAAAATATATTTTTTGAAAATTTCAATCTTTTGTGGGCAGGTACAAGAAGGATTGGACCAATATTGCCCATCTCCGAACTCGATCTAAGTGTGATAATAATATTACGATATACCAAGTTTGAAACAAATTGGATATTCTCTTCGAGAGTTATCGTGCCCACCATCTAGCAAGACATACTGACGGAGGGACATCTCTAGATCGACTCCAAATGTCCTGAAACGGATTTGGTCCAAAGAGACCTAGGGTCTAAAACCGTTATTTCCACTAGACACGTTTTGACCGTATCAAATTGTATATACCCTCTGTAGCTATATGGCTGAGGGTATAATTATAACTCTTATAAAATATGATGTATGAGTCTGATTGCCTTCAAATATTTTTGTATTAACCAAAGATCTTCGGTGAAGATGGAATGTGTCGGTCCACTCTTTCTGGAAACTCCCCCACAAAGGTGTCAATATTTTGAATAACCAAAACTTTATATTTCACACATCCCATTATTTCTACTAATACAAGATCTGCTGTGAAGATGGGATATATCGATACTCCCCTTCTGGTACCTTCCCCCCACAAAGCGTCAGAATTTGGAATAGCCATGAAGTTCGTAAAACGATAAATAAGCATCTGATTCTCTTCAAATTTCGCAAATCTCAATACTTCTACTAAACAAAGACCTGCTGTGAAGCTCAGAAATATCGCTCCACTCCTTCTAGTACTTCCACCACAAAGGGTCAGAATTTTGAATATCCATGAAGTTCACAAAACGCCATTTACAATTGGTACATCTCCAAAATTTCAATCCACACACCACGTTATGGGATAACCGCTATATGAAGGTATCCCCTATTTTCAGCTGTTTCAATTGATTTGGCCCTTATTTGGCATCTTGGATTCTAAGGAGGTAAAAAACCCTCTTAGCAGAAAATTTTCCGTAATACTTTAAAAAAACCTGCCCCATTGTGTGAAAAACACTAATGTCTTAAGAGTCTATCAAGCGAATTTCCTTCAGACTCGTTCTACAAATATGGCGTGAGGGTGGAAGGATTACATTGGATATTTGTGCTGCAAAACAAAAACATGTGTTTGCAGTAAACTTTGACAGTTTGAGTTGTCTAATGCCGTACGGCATAGATAATGTGCAATGCGATGCCAACTTGAAGTTATGCCGAAGCTCTTTCAACCTTCTTCTTTATTTCTAAAAATTAGCTAATTTTAAAGATTAAATAAAATTTAAGGCCAACGTTACGAAGAGATAACTCTTTAGCACACTTCGCCACATCCTCCCCCCTTCAAATGAAATATTTATAATTACATTGTCTTTTGTGAAAGTCTAACCCTAACATTGCCATACTCAACTATGCATATTATTGTCCTGGTTATCATCATCATCGTCGTCGTCCAAGTAGTCATTGTTGTCCACTTCAGGGTTTATCGAAGTGTATGCTAATACCCTGAACACACACACACACACAATCGCACACACTCTTACATTGAGTCACTGACATTTATGAGCCAGACCAGCCGGCAAAAGCATCTGTCTTTGTGAAAGGAACCGGACCGGACACAATTGTTATAACCCCCGACAATAAGGACAAAACTCTCAAGTTTAACTTGTTGATAAAGCCAACAAGTCAAATGGTTAGCTCCTCTACTTTACGGCCAACAACAATGACAACAAAAACAAACGCATAAAAACAAAATCATGCTGCATGCATGCATACCCGGTCGACCGCCTGTACATCCTTCTCCTCTGTTATATCCTCTTAACCACTCAGGCAATCATTTGCCATAGTACAGCTCGCTTGGTTGGCACACTCTCCAGCTCTCTTTCTCTATCGGTCTCTCACGCACACACACACATTTTGGGTTCCATTCTAAAGTAAAGCTGTTATTCCAACAGTAATCAAAACTGGCAATTAACTGGCTATAGTCTCCGTGGCATCCTTATAATAATAGTTGTCGGTCGTCCTTGTCGTTGTCGTTGCTGTTGCAGCTGCTGTTGTTGGAGTCACTTTTGTTGTCCTCCTTTCATTGTTCGTCTATCTGGGCTCGTAAACAGCCGGCAACTGTTCTGACATTAGCTCAGCCCAAGGGCCCTGTCTGGCAAATGATATGGTGTGTCAGAGTGTCGGCAGTATTCATCTAAAACAGTTAACGGTTTGTAATTGTGGTGTAATAATCATGGTGAAAGGATGTCGCCATTTGGTTAAGTGCTGCCCACACATACACACGCTCACGCACGCACACACACATACACACACACCAACACATTGGCATCTACACAATAATTGTAGTGTCATTCGAAGTTATTGTTTAATTAGTTGCACAGATTAGCTTCACACAGACACGCGAACACATAGAAGGGGATCTGAGGATGTATGTGACGCAAAATAAACAAATTGCAGGGTAATGATGTGGGATAAAACCAAAAAGGGGCAACTCTGTATTTAAAAGATAGGTCAACAAAATAGCTATTATATTAACGACTTTTGTTTGAGAGGTCTTCATTTGTTTCAAATGGATTTGAAAACTTTGCATGAAATGGGGGTGAGATACGGGTGGGAGGTAGAGGTTTTGGGTCTCTTGTGATGCTTTCGAAACTTGGTTGACGTTTTTTTATCTTAAAAGCAGTGAAGAAAGTCTTAAAGTCATTCGGGGCCGATTTTATGATACCCTACACCACTTTGCTAATTTAGTAGAGCTCCGCATAACAATTAAAAGTTTTTATGGGAGAATTCAATCATACACGCTATGATTATAATTATAATTTAAAGTTCAAAGGACTAAATATGCCGAGGAATTTGTATCTTTTAAATTCGGACTTGTATTGCCCATTTGGTATACAATTAATTTGAAATCGGATAAAAATATATATGGGAGCTATATCCAAATCGGAACTGATTTTGATAAAATTTGGCTAAGATATTTCTGAGCTGTATTTGATATATTTCCCTGAATATCGTTATTACGGAGTGCATATTACGGCTGTGGGTAACAAATATAACAAATCGGATGAACAGTATATATGGGAGCTATAGCTATATCTGAACCGATCTTCACCAAATTTGACATACTAGCTTCTAGACTCAATTCGGTTGTATGTGCCAAATTTCAACCCTTTTGGGCAAATTTTAGACATTTGGTGCACAATGAAAGGTAAATCGGACGAAGTTATATATGGCAGCTATATCCAAATCTGAACCGATCTCGATAAAATTTAGCAAATGTATTTCTGAGCTGTATTTGATATATTTCCCCAAATATTGTTGTTACAGAGTACATATTTCGGCTGCGGAGGACAAAACTAACAAATCGGATGAAACATATACATGGGAGCTATAGCTATATCTGAACCGATTCGATCAAATTTGGCATACTTATTTTCAGGTCCAATCTGATCGTACGTGCAAAATTCCATACTATTCGGACTGATATTACACGTTTGGTGCACGATAAAAAGCAAATCGGACGAAGACATATATGGGAGCTATATCTAAATTTTGACCGATTATCTCCAATTTCAATAGGGTTCGTCCTTGGGCCAAACAAACCATTTGTGCAAAATTTCATCTCTATAGGGCAATAAATGCGAACTGTACTTTGTTTACAAAAATACATGGACAGATGGACGGACGGACATGCATACATCGACTCAGAATGTGATTCTATGCAGATCATCACAAGGAACTATGGGTCTATCTCGTTTCCTTTTGCTTGTTACAAACAAATGCACAAAGACATAATACTCTGACCACCTTGTGGTGTAGGGTATAATTAAATAGTATCTATGGTATTTTTAGGAATCTCAAATATAAGTATCTATGATATTTACTGAAGCATTGTAGGTCATGTTCAGGACACAAATAGGTTAAGGAAATGTTCACAACTATTATAAAGTACCTAGGACTTTATAAAAAATTAGAGAATGTATCTTTGGCAAAGATAGAGTATATATGTCATTTTCTCAACCTAGTAAATATATCCTTGATTATTTTAAAGCCTAAATCATTTCCTTATACTTTTATGACATGGACAAAGAATCTATCTGCATCTATAGTGTTGATGAAGTATCTTAAGTCTTTTCACAAAATAGAAAAGGTACCTCCGACAGTTTTAACACAGAGCCTTAACACATTTCTCACGAAATATTTTATGTCGGAGATAAAAATCTAATAAAAAAAATTAAAAATTTTCATAGCTGGAAAAAATATCTACATAATTTTGTGATGTTGCTGAAGTATAGATGCCATGCCAATGTGGAGGCTAACGTATCTATTGCATCAGTTATATATATCATATATAAAACGGAGGTATGAATTTATGAAGTTGATAATATATCTTTCTCAGTTTTATGACGTGGATGAAGTTTATTAAATCAATAAAGTATCTATGTCAATTTTATGAAATGGACAAAGTATCTTTGTCAGTTTTTCGAAGTAGATAAAGTATCTGTGAGATGTATAAAGTATCTTTGCAATTATGTGACATGGATAAAGTATCTATGACGTGTACAGAGTATCATTGTTAGTATTATGGCCTGGATAAAGTATCTATGCCAACTTTATGACATGAATAAAGTATCTATGACGTGGATAAAGTATCTATGCCAATTTTATGACATGGATAAAGAATCTATGACGTGGATAAAGTAACTATATTCAATTTTCTGACGTGTATAAAGTATCTTTTTTATTTTCATGACCTGGATAAAGTATCTATGCCAACTTTATGACATGGATAAAGTATCTATGACGTGGATAAAGTATCTATGTCAATTTTCTGACGTGTATAAAGTATCTATGACGTGTATAAAGTATCTTTGTTAGTTTCATGACCTGGATAAAGCATCTATGCCAATTTTATGACATCGATAAAGTATCTATGTCAATTTTCTGATGTGTATAAAGTATCTATGACTTGTATAAAGTATCTTTTTAATTTTTATGACCTGGATAAAGTATCTATGCCAATTTTATGACATGAAAAAAGTATCTATGACGTGGATAAAGTATCTATGTCAATTTTCCGACGTGTATAAAATATCTGTGACGTGTATAAAGTACCTTTTTTATTTTTATGACTTGGGTAAAGTATCTATGCCAATTTTATGACATGGATAAAGTATCTATGACATGCTACATGATACTTTCTATGTCAATTTTTCGACGTGTTTGTTAGTTTCAAGACGTGTATAAAGTATCTAAGTCAATTTTGTGACGTGTATAAAGTATCAAAGCTAATTTTATGAAGTGGAGCATCATTGTCATTTTTATGACATTGAAAAAACATCTATGACGTGTATAAAGTATCTATGACAATTTTATAAAGTGATTACAGTATCTATGCCAATTTTGTGAAGTGGATAACGTATCTATGACATGCATAAAGAATATTTGTATTATTTTTTTGACGTGGATAAGATATCTATGTAAATTTTATGAGATAGATAAAGTATATATGACGTCTATAAAAAATCGTTGTCAGTTTTATGATGTGAATAAAGTATAAATGACGTGTACAAAGTATCTTTGTTGATTTTATGGCCTGCATAAAGTATCTATGTCAATTTTATGAAGTGGATAAAGTATCTATGACGGGTATAAAGTATCTCTGGCATTTTTATGACATGAAAAAAATATCTATGACGTGTATAATGTATCTATGCCAATTTTATGAATTGGATAAAGTATCTATGATGTATATAAAGTATCTTTGTCATTTTTATGACGTGAAAAAATATCTATGACGTGTATAGAGTATCTATGCCAATTTTATGAAGTGGATAAAGTACCTATGACGTGTATAAATTATCTTGGTAATTTTTATGATGTAGATAAAGTTTTTATGAAGTGGATAAAAATCTATATATCTATATTAATTTTATGACGTGGATAAAAAATATATATATTAATTTTATGACGTGAATAAAGTATCTATATAAATTTTATGATGTAGATAAAGTATCAATTCGAATTTTTCGAAGTAGATGGAGTATCTATGATGTGGAAAAAGTATATTTGCTATTTTTTATAAAATAGACAACGTATCTATGTCGTGGATGAAGCATCCTTCACATACATAAAGTATCTACGCCTGCTTTATGTCATAGACATATAATCTTTAACGTGGATAAAGTATCTGTGACGTGGAAAAAGTATCTATGACGTGGAAAAAGTATCTATGGCATGGATAAATGACCTGTGGTGAGAACTATTATCTGGATAAAGCGTCTAGTTCAATGTTATGAAGTGGATAAAGTATCAATGCCAGTTTTTTTACGTAAATGAAGCACCTGTAACAGTTTTATGACGTTGATAAAAAATCTATATCAGTTTTGTGGCTTTAAACAGGCATCTATGTAAGATTTATGACATGGAAAAAACGTATATTTTTCAGTTTTAAAATATCTACATCAATCCCATAATAATATGGATGCTTATTTCGCATTTCTTGAGCCTTTTGGTTATTGAAAACTTTGACCTTTTTGGGGGAGGTACCAGAAGGAATAGTCCTATCTCTACCATCTTTATAACACATCTTGTGTTGATAGATGAGCTAAGTCTAAATGTAATCGGATGTTAATTTCACGTTTTACGAGTTTCATGGATATTCAAAATTTTGACCCTTTGTGGGGCAGGTACCAGAAGGGTGGACCGATATATGCAGATATTAGGATTTGCAAAGTTGGAGCCAGATCTTTCTCTTTCTGTGCAGTAAAATATTTTTTTTGAAAATTTCTTTTTCCTTTTGTGTTCATCCAAGTTTGATAATAATATTGCGATGTACCAAATTCGAATCAAATCGGAAACTCCCTTAGAGAGTTATAGTGACACCAGACAGACAGGTGTACGGACGGACATTGCTAGATCGACTCCAAATGTCCTAAACGGATTTGGTCCAAAGAGACTTAGGGTGTAAGCCTGTTATTTCTATGAAACACGTTTTGGCCGTATAAAATGCCATATGGCTTAGGGTATAAAAATAGCTGGCAGCTCTGGTCCATACATCTAAAATTACTTTATGAGGGGAGTACTTATATACTTCCTATTTTCAAAAAACTCCATTTCCCTTGCTCCTAAAATCTCTCTCCTCATTATTTTCGAAATAACACCCTTTCATCATATCAATATTAAACATCCTTTGCAGGACACCCCTTTTTCGAAGCGTCCACAATTGATTTCATAAATTATGCACTTAAGATAAATAGGCTCCATTTCTCTAATGGCGTTTAACGACAATTGAATTTATTTACCTGACTTTCAATGGAATTAATTGAAATATTAATTAATAATGCGGACGGCAAAGAAAACGAAAATTTAATGGAATTTTGTCTTTAAAAATGGTGGCCGCCCCAACCCGCCAAACAAAAGGAGAATGCATCCAACGTGTAGACCGCTTGTTCAATTTTTTTTTTTGTTGCATTTCAGGTTAATTTGTAAATTACCATTTGACTGTTGGCATATCATCAACAGCAGAAACAGGACCAGCTTCAGCATGCTTGAGTGATCTCCAGTTTTTTTTTTAATCTAACCAGAAATGCCTTTTGGTCAGCCAACAACAACAACATAACAACTGAGAGCCAATTGCAAACAAAACCAAGAACCGCTGTGATGCAACTTCTGTTGTTGAAGCGGGGGGTGGGGAGCGAGGAGGTGGTGTTGTGTGTTAACAAGAATATTTAAGCATTTGAAACAAGAGCTGATTCAACCTATCTGATGATATCTCTTTAGCGTGTGATAATTCACCGCCAGTGTTGCGTATGTATTTGGGTTCGGGGAAAACAAATGATAGCTCGAACCCCTCCGTACCCCCTCCATCCACTAACCGGCTTACGCACACACGAGAGTAATGCATTTTGCAAATTTAATTAAACTTTTGTTGCCATTTGTTTGAACGCTTGGTTGGCTGTTCGGTTGTTTCGTTGGATGGTTGGTCTGTCCAAACCATTCAATGTCTGTCGAACTGGCTTTTCTTTCTCCCCCGCACACTCAGTGAGTCTGTTGTCTGAATGTGTAAACAGTAACCCGGCAAAGAGGAATTGTTATAATCAAATGGTCAGTAGAATTTTAATCGCAGATAATGGTGGCGGTTTCCCCCAATCACCAATTGTTGTTAGGATGTTATTTCGGATCCAAAAAAGCAGAGGGAGGAAAACGGCAAAACAACGGAGATAAGTAGGTGGTAGATTGTTTGAGCATGCATTTGCTACTGTTTACTGGTGTTTACTCTGGTAATGCCCTTTTGCGGTTGCCTTTCACGCAATATAGGATACCAACCAGTATCACCTAGTTCCCCCTTCCTCCCGCTAATGATGGGATGCTGCTGCTGTCGTTGTTGTTGTATTGTTTCGTTGAGTTTGTTTTGTGGCTCTCCTCTTTGTGTTGTGTGGCGTTGCGTTGTTAACTGTTAATGTCACAAATTATATCCGCTTAAATGGTTTCGAAATGAATGCGAATGTGAAATGCAAAAAAAAAAAAAAACAAATTCGTGGAACAAAACTTTAATGCTGCATCATCTAGTAGTCTAGTAGGGGAGAGATGGATGGAGGTGGTGGTGGAGCATCTGAATCAGACGGACACTTTAGGTATGGTTTCTTTTTTTTTGTAGTTGAAAAGTGGAAACAATTATGGGTTTGTTACACCACCTGGGAGTTCTTTAAAGTTTAATGTTTTGAGAATAAAATGGAATGTTTTTATCTTTTCATGCTACAGGGAGTCATCGATAACCTTCAATATTTTTCTATCAAACTTAAATCGATGTGGTCCTTATTGGCACCCACCTTCTCGTGATTACAACAGACAGACGGACACACAGTCAGACAAACGGACATCACTCTCACATGGGTATTTCGAGGATTTACAAACGGAATGACAAAGTTAATATACCCTCCATAGTATGGTGGAGGGTATAATAACAACTTATGTGACATTTAGTTGCCGAAAAATAAACACATATTTCGTGTGAATATAAAATTTAATTACATTAAAGTAATGGGTTGGTAACCAGTTTGGTAATGAGTATTTTTGGAGCGATCTTTAGCGCCGGCCGAAGTCCGGCTACTTTAAATATTAGAATTTATAGATATTTTTTATTCAGAAAAGAATTTTGATGAACTGAACAGAAAGGGCGTTCGGGTTCATAGACTCATAACACCACTTTAGCAATTAAAAACAAGTAAGCAAAGTCTACAGTCGAGCGGGGCCGACCGTTGAATACCCTACAACACTATAATAAACGATACAGTTTATATAGGCGAGATACTCGAAAGAGTTCCACAAGATATTGTGACAAATAATAAAAGAAAACCATCAGGGTTCGTTCTCTTATTTTCGAATAATAGCAACTTTAACTAATTTGCTCATTTCCAATTCATTGGAAGATGTTGCACGTAAATGGTCTTACTAGATCTGGAACCAATATTTCCCAAAGACCTATAATCTCTCAGAAGTGGCAAAAGTTTAACATTTATTATTGGTTTTTGACTGAAACGCATCTATATGAGATACAGACATTTGACTATATTCTTCAACGAAATCAGCGTTAACGAAATAGTCAGAAGTGTGTCTTTCCTGTATTTGTGAATTCTCCAAAAAGTCACTGGAATGGACCTTTTCGTATTTTGTCTACAAAAGTTGGCAAACTATTTCACACATTGAATATTTTTGGATGGCCATCCAAAACTGCTTGGCTTTTGCAATGTCCGGTAACCCCCTTTCAAATGTGCGTGAGGATCGGGCGATAATTACGACCTGCCGACAATTTTGCAGTTTTTTTGGTCCATTTCAATCCCTAAATATATGGCGATCATCTCCAAAAAGAGTAGGCTTCTATTCTGACCAAGATGAGGGTATCCCCATGCAAAATTTCGTAAGGATCGGGCAATAAATGCGATCTGTATATGATATCCTGATATCTCAACTGCTTAGTTTTGTTAGCTGTAGAAATATTACCAAATGTTTAATTCAAAATGAAAATATGCCAAAAATGTGACAAAATTGAAAAAATATGAGAAAATTTTACAAAATCAATATTTTCATCTTTAGAGAGATATTTTTATGCGATTTTTTAGACGTTGTTTCTTTCCTGCCAAGAGGCCATTCTGAATTAATGAGAACTGTCGAAATCAGTTCAACCGTTCTCGACATATAAGAGATCTTTCAAGCATATCTTCTTTGATATATATATATATATATATATATATATATATATATATATATATATATATATATATATATATATCGCACATATTTTGCTATATATCCGATCTGTTGGATGTTAACATCAATGTAAAGATCAGAAGTAACCTTGTGATTTTGCCTGGATTTAAAATATTCGCGTTTTAATGAAAAATTTTGAATTTTTTCAACACAAGAGATATGGTCTATTTTACCCGCTAAATATTATCCGATGACCACCCAAATTGGTAGGCTTCTTCCCCGCCCTAAACTCTAGCTACATGCGAAGTTCCGCGTCGATTGGTCTATAATTGCGATCTGTATAGCTACTGCAAAATCCGACATTTTTTCAGTATTTGGTCCATTTCGACCCCTAAATATTATGCGATCATCTCCAAAAGAAATAGGGTTCTATTCTGACCCTAGCCCCACCTCCATTCTAAATTTCGTGAAGTTCGGCCATAATTGCGACCTGTAGAGTGATTACAAATTAATATGGACAGACGGACAGACGGACATACATAGCTAGATCGACTCAACTCGGCGAGATAGGAAGATCCATATATACTTTCCTATGTGGGAAATCAATATTTCGAGGTGTTATATAATTTTTGGCCCAATCAAACTTATAATACCCCCAACACATAGTGTTGTAGGGTATAAAAAAAACAAGTTAAAAAGTATCAGTCGGTTTTGCCCACAGATATATACCCTCAGCCATTGATCGATTATTTATATATTTTTTCTTCAGTTGCGATTATTCAAAACTGTTGACCCCCTATTGGAACGGACCAGTATTGTCCACTTCGTATTGGACCTCAATACATACATATGATATAAATATTGCCACGTGCCAGATATGACTATACTTACTTCCTTTACTTTATATGAGCTTTGTGACAATTTTTAGAAAATGTTAAAATACGCGTGAGTTGTCAGATATAGTCGACCGAAGTATTCCATTTTCATAATTCATCCAATACAGATAAATATTTTAAAGATTGTTGGATGCTTATTTCGCTTATTTTGAGCATTCGGATAACCTATGTGGGAGAGATACCAGAAGAACTGGTTCGATCTTTACCATCTTTATAACACATCTTGTGTTGATGGATATATTGAAATGTATCAAGTTTTAATAGGATCGGATTAAAATTTTTTTACCCGTTGTGAGGGTGGTACCAAAAACAATGGACCGATATATCCCATCTTCTCAGCAGATCTTATGTTAGTAGAAATAATGCGATGTATGAAATATGAAGAGAACCGTATGCTTATTTCGAATTTTATGATCGTTTTGGTTATTAAAAACTTTGAGCTTTTGTGAGCAAGGTACCAGAAGGAATGGTCCGATCTCTACCATTTTTGTAACAGATCTTGTGTTGATAGAAATATTGAGATGTGCCATGTTTGAATGGAATTGGATGTTAATTTTGTGTTTTATGAGCTTTATGGATATTCAAAACGTTGATACTTTGTGGGGGAGGTACCAGAAGAAATGGACAGATCTCTGGCATCTTTATAACATATCTTGTCTTGATGGAAGTATGGAGATGTACCAAGTCTGAATTGAATCGGATCTGAACTTCGTGTTTTATGAGCTTCATGGTTATTCAAAATTTTGACCCCTTGTGGGGGAGCACTTGATGGAGTGAACCGATATTGTCCCTTTTCGTACCTGACCTAGCACTGATGCAAATATTATGATTTGCAAATTGTAGTAAAATCGGATTATTCTTTCTCTTTCTGTGCAGTAAATTATGTTGATATTTTTTGGGGGAAGTACCAGAAGGAGTGGACCGATATTACCCATCTACGAACTCGATCTAAGTTTGATAATTATATTACGACTTCCCAAGTTTGGATCAAATGGACGGATGCTCCCTCCCTGAGTTTCTCTCTCTCTATTTTCCTCTCTCATTCTCTAACCAATATATACCTGATATAAATTAAAACTAGTCTGAGCTGTTATATAAAGAGTCTTCCATCATACTCCCCATAACTTTCTTACTTTAATTTCAACGGGAAGCAATTGCAAAAAGATGCAATTAATTCACGTATTCTTGCCCCGCAAAGGATTCAAGTTTTAAAATTTTTCTAAACATGTAATTCTGAGACACGAACTGAACCCAGATTGGCCTAGGGTTGGTAAATTCAGAAAGTATTTTTCTATCTCCTCTGTTCTGTTTCTCACCTTCTCTCTCTCTCTCTCTCTTTTTGAGTTACTCTCAGATAAAATTAAAACCACCGTCAAGGGGTGGAAACCAAGCTCTGATCGATAGCCTCTGTAAGTAAGCCTCTTCTTATCTCTCACTAAATATCACGCATTTTCCCTTCTTCTCAGGTGAAAATGTCTCTCTGTCGGTGCAATTCAATGGCTAGTAGTTGGGAAAAGAAATATTTTTTCAATTTATGCAGTACCTCTCACAAAAGAGTTTCTAAATTTGACAAGACTCGGTTTCTTTATACAGCTGTCAAGGTATTCACACCTATCTCGTTGGAAAGTTCAGAAATTAGGCGTTCCTTCCTACTCTAGCATTTATCTATCTTCCCTTCTCTCTCAGACTGGTATACAAATTCCATTTCTTTCACTTTTACTGATTCTAAAATTAAATCAGAGACCAATCTGTTCCTTAACCTCAGAAAGTAGGTTATCATCATCTCTTCTCTCCCTACGAAATATGTTCTAGGACCTATAGTACAGCTTCACTGTTTTTACCTCTATCTTTCTCTGAGCTCTTCTGAGACAACATTTTAAACCAATTTTTCATTTAAACCAAATTTTAATTTTTATCTCAATTTCTCTCTGACCAAACATGGAGCTACTAAATGGGAAAATAATATTTTTTCCATTTTTTCACAAAGGTTTAAAATTTTATAAAATTAGCATTATTCATCCCTTCTTCCCCTTTATTTCTGAAATTAAAATTGAAAATGTACATCTCATCTTTATTTCTCTGTTTGTCTTTCTCTCGCTGAGCAGTTCCATTTCACACCATATCTCTCACTCTGCCTTTGAGCAATTTTGACATTAAAAGTTGTAATCAATATGGCTAGTAAACTGAGGAAGCAAGTCCTAATCACTTTTCGTCTTATCAATATATGAGCAATAATGCGAAAAAAATTCTAGCCAGTAGTCACAGGAAGTAGGTCTTTGACCCTTCTCTCCCTATCTCTCAACCTCTCTGTTCCAATCTCAGATAACAAAATTAATCTCAGAAAATAGGTCATAATTCCTTCTCACCTCCTGTCTTTCTCTGCACCTCCGAGCAATTCTGGGATAAAAATCAAGGCCAATCTGATTGGTAACCACAGGAAGTTGACCTTTAGATACCTATCTTTATATCTCTCAGATACTAGTTGTATTTACTCATAAGAATAGTGGCTAGCGATGTGGTAAGAAAATATTTTTGACTGCTGCAAGATCAGTGAAGAGAAGGAAAAGGAGACGAGAGAAGCTCAGTAAAGAGATGGACAAGAATGGGTGCTTTCTGTCGCACATTTAAGGATGGAAAACTCATTTATATACGTAGGCAAATGCTATATATTGTTTATTACCCTAATAGAACCTACAAAGTATTTTTTAAAGCTCGAAATTGGCTTCGGAGTCCATCTGACGCACTTTTCCATTGAACATTTCGGCAAATATCTCTCTTTTTACTCTCTTCTATGTCCATATAATTACAGGAAATTATTTGTTCTCCCTATATTATTAGCTGCTTATCTTTATACCTTTGCTCGAGTTTTGGATTTTCAGGGGGTTTTCTAAAAATTATTATCACATTGTATCCCATTTTATTCCCTGTCTTCTGATTTCACCTCCCCCCTCCCTCACTCTTTCCACTCTTACATTATTCACTTATAAATAATTTCAATATTACTTTTCTCCATTCTCATTTTGGCTCCATTGCAAAGTTGTTTTGTCTGCTGTCTTGGTATTTACGAATCGACCAGCTTTTTTGGGCAATGTCTTTCATTTCACTTGTCTTCTTTTCCCGCTCCTTGGTTCTGGTGAAAGAGAAATGTGAAAGTTTTCATTGTTGTGTTGCGTTGTCTGGAGGTGCAAAAGGGAAACACAAAGTGAAAATATGCTATGAAATCATAGAGCAAATGACAAAGAGCCTGCTTATGTTGCACTCCACCACAACCATGTCATGGCAGAAAGTGCAGAGTGCAACAACAGTGCACCAACACTAGCACACACATACACACCAGACCCCAGAGCACAGTCATAGTCACAGACATTCATCATGTCTTGTGAATTGCGTTGCTGTTGTGAAAGTAACACCAACGCCAACAGCGACAACGACGTCGACACGGAGAACAACATCAGGGAGAGAAGGTAAATAGCAGGATAATGGTAATGTCGTTGGCGGCGTTGGCATTCGTGACATTTGTCATCCTTTCGTTTGCTTTTCTACAGCTTGTTTTTTTCGGTTTTCGGGCCACCGAAAAAAATACTTGAACATATTTTTGTAGTGCGTTGCTTTTTTTTGCTTCATCTGCGATTTGGCGCCAAAGAAAATTGGCGTCTCATTTTTTCCCTTTGTTGGATATGTTTACACAAGGGAATGGGGGCGGAGGCAGAAGAAGTGATGGTGGTGGCGGTACTGAAGCATGTCATTGATATCACAAAGGTAAATTGCAAGGTAAAGTCTAGGCATTCACACGACAAATACTGCCACTGATTTAATGGTTACGAACGGAATACTAGTTTTGGGTTTCAACCAAAAATTTGGGTTATGGATAAGTTGCTGCTTCGAATGCAAAGATGGTGATGATGAGGATCGCAATGAAGTTGTAGTTGCTGTTGTTGTTAGCCAATTGTTTGTGAAATAAGTTGGCATAGTTATGCATTAGACCAGATTATTTGTTACGGCGTGTGTGACAGTTGAAAGTGGCTTTTTGCGATAACAAGCTGGGAGAAAATAATTCAAGGTGAATGTATTCTAAACGAGCTTTTTAAGGAAATTACCATTGTCGTTCTGGAGCAATGAATAGGCTTAATAATATACAGTATGGGGGCCGTAAAGTAGGACGATGGGAAAAACTATTAAATGGTAGATGGTGATAGGCCAGATGAAGCTCTCTCCGTGGATCTATAAAATATTTTTTCAAAGGCCAAATAAGTGGATCATCAGAGGAGGTGGATTTTTTAAAAATATTTTTTCAATAACTATCAGATGACGTGGATTTTTTAAAAATATTTTTTCAAGGATTATCGGAGGATGAGGACTTTCTAAAAATATTTTTTCAAGGACTATCTGAGGACGTGGATTTTTTTAAAATATTTTTTCAAGAACTATCGGAGGACTTGGATTTTTTAAAAATATTTTTTCAACGATCATCAGAGGTCATGGATTTTTAAAAATATTTTTTTTCAACGATCATCAGAGGACATTGTTTTTTAAAAATATATTTTTAAGGACCATCAGAGGACGAGTATTTTTCAAAAATATTTTTTCAACGGCCATCAGAGGACGTGGATTTTTTAAAAATATTTTCTCAACGACCATCAGTGGACGTGGATTTTTTAAAAATATTTTCTCAACGACCATCAGTGGACGTGGATTTTTTAAAAATATTTTCTCAACGACCATCAGTGGACGTGGATTTTTTAAAAATATTTCTCAACGACCATCAGTGGTCGTGGATTTTTTAAAATTATTTTCTAAGGACTACCGAAGGACGTGGATTTTTTTAAAAATATTTTCTCAACGACCATCAGTGGACGTGGATTTTTTAAAAATATTTTCTCAACGACCATCAGTGGACGTGGATTTTTTAAAATTATTTTCTAAGGACTACCGAAGGACGTGGATTTTTTTAAAAATATTTTCTCAACGACCATCAGTGGACGTGGATTTTTTAAAAATATTTTCTAAGGACTATCGAAGGACGTGGATTTTTTAAAAAATATTTTCTCAACGACCATCAGTGGACGTGTATTTTTTTAACATATTTGTTAAGGACTATCGAAGAACGTGGATTTTTAAAAATATTTGTTAGGACTATCGAAGAACGTGGATTTTTAAAAATATTTTTTCAACGACCATCAGAGGACGTGGATTTTTAAAAAATATTTTTTTTTATTGTTTTTACGGACTATCGGAGGACGTGGATTTTTTAAAAATATTTTTTTCAACGACCATCAGTGGACGTGGATTTTTTAAAAATATTTTCTAAGGACTATCGAAGGACGTGGATTTTTTAAAAAATATTTTCTCAACGACCATCAGTGGACGTGTATTTTTTAACATATTTGTTAAGGACTATCGAAGAACGTGGATTTTTAAAAATATTTGTTAAGGACTATCGAAGAACGTGGATTTTTAAAAATATTTTTTCAACGACCATCAGAGGACGTGGATTTTTAAAAAATATTTTTTTTTTTATTGTTTTTACGGACTATCGGAGGACGTGGATTTTTTAAAAATATTTTTTTCAATGACCATCGGAAGACGTCACTTTTTTTAAAAATATATTTCAATGATCATCGGAAGATGTCACTATTTTTAAAAATATTTCTTCAGTAATCATCGGAAGACGTCACTTTTTTAAAATATTCTTTCAAGGGCTGTCGGAGGACGTGGATTTTTTTAGAATTAGTTTTTCAATGACCATCGAAAGACATCACTTTTTTTTAAATATTTTTTCAATGACCATCGGGGACGTGGATTTGTTAAAAATATTTTTCGAAGACCATCGGGGGACGTGGATTTTTTAAAAATATTTTTCGAAGACCATCGGGGACGTGGATTTTTGAAAAATATTGTTTAAAGATTATCAGAGGACGTGGATTTTAAAAAATATTTTTTTAAGGATTATTAGAGGACGTGGATTTTTTAAAAATGTTTTTTAAAGATTATCAGAGGACGTGAATTTTTAAAAATATTTTTTAAGGATTATCAGAGGACATGGATTTTTTAAAAATATTTTTAAAGATTATCAGAGGACGTGGATTTTAAAAATATTTTTTTAAGGATTATTAGAGGACGTGGATTGTTTAAAAATATTTTTCAAGGACAATCAGTTGACCTGGATTTTTTAAAATATTTTTTTTAAGGACAATCAGTTGGCCTGAATTTTTTAAAAATATTTTTTCAAGGACTATCAGAGGACGTGGATTTTTTAAAAATATTTTTTTAAAGACTATCGAAGGAGTTTGATTTTTATAAAATTATTTAAGTTTCGATTCCAATCCATCATCCTCATACTGTTCTCAAAAACTGCTACTAATTTCTGCAGAACTCATATCCCCAAACGGGATGGCTGCGTTTATTGCGAACGGATATTGCAGACAATAAAAATTCCTTCCGAGTTTTTGGCCTTTCTCCCGATGGCTAACAACAATTATATGGCCTTTACAAATGGACAGGACGAGAACGCAGGAAATACTTTGTGTTAACGCTAACAAGTCGTTAGTTGTACTTTAACAGCAAAGCAACAGCAGCAACAACCACAACAAATAATAATAGCTCTTTTAGAATTATTACAGCGAAAACAATCACAACAACAACCACAACAATGGCAATAACATCTATGAAGTCCTACTTCTTTAGCCATTTTTGGGTGCATAGCCTGCCAAGAAGAAAATCGAGTCAATTAAAATGCAATGCTAAGCTATTTTTCTCTCACTCTCTCTAGTTCCCCCTCTTTCTCCCCTTCTCTAACTGCTTCAGTTACACAAAGGCTTGCATTGTAGATGGAAGGAAATGTTAGAGAATTGCGCGCCTGGTTCGGTGTGCGGTTAAGCTATTTAATTGCAACTTTCTTGATGCCACGGCGGTGATATCAGCTGTTGTTGCAAGGAGCAAGCAACAGTGGTGGATGAGAACTACAGCAACAACGGAATCCAAATGAATTTTACCCTAGCCTTCATTGCAAGTGTGCGCTGCCTGGAATCCAATAAATTTATGTTTGGGGAATACATGCCTTAGTTGGCTTGTAAGTTTCCTTTACACTCCCGAAAATCTGCTTTGTCATAAGTGTTTGTTGCTTGGCGTTTTTTCTTTATTTTCTTTCTTGGATTGGTGTGTATTTTTTATCACGGCTACTTCTAAGTGTTTTTCATGGATGCTATAGCAGCCTTTAAACGTTGATACATTGGCACTGTACCAGACTTAAAGGGAGCGGAGAGATTTTTCGCCAATGATAAGACCCAGATTATATAGGCTATGAAATTTGAGTAATTACTGTAAATTAGCTATTATAGGACTATGTAAGGCATCATAAAAGAACAAGAGGTTAGGAAAGAATTCTGTATTTAGAAAGAAAGTAAAAAAAAACTTATAGGACTACAATCATATTTGGTCACAGTGTTTAATGCCCACAATTGACAAAAAAATTGGTATGGTCTGGAAATAATTTCTGTCGAAAGGTGAATAACATTAGTTCTTGAAAACAGAATATAAAAGGATTTTAGCTTAAAATTATTCACAAAATCTAAGATTATGACTGCGATGGTTCCCGAAATAAAATAAATATTAGTAAATTACCAATTGCAGGATTCATGATTATTGGAAAGCTTTGATGGTGCTTGAAAAAATATTAAAAAAAAAAATCAAGTCCGCTGATGGATGGAAAACATATTTATTTAAAAATCCACGTTCTCTGATGGTCGTTAAAAAATATTTTTAACAAACTGCATTTCCTCCGATATTCTTTAAGAAATCCACGTTCTCTGATGGTCGTTGAAAAACATTTTTTTAAATGCACTTCCTCCGTTATTTTTTTAAAAAATCCATGTCGTCTGATGGTCGTTGAAAAATATTTTTTAAAAAATCCACGTCCTCCTATGGTCTTTGAAAAAATATTTTCAAAAATTCACGTCCTCGGATAGTCGTTGAAAAAAGATTTTTAAAATAGCCACGGCCTTTGATGGTCCTTAAAAAAACATTTATGAAAAATCCACGTCCTCTGATGATTGAAAAAAATATTTTTGAAAAATCCACGTCCACTGATGGTCCTTGAAAAATATTTTTAAAAAAATAAACGTCCTCTGCTGGTCCTTAAAATAGTTTTTAAAAAATCCACGTCCTGATGGTCCTCTCCACGTCCACTGATGGTTTTCTGAAAAAATATTTTTAACAAAATCCACTGCCTCTGATGTTCCTCTGGAAAAATATTTTTAAAAAATACACTGCCTCTGATGTTCCTCTGAAAAAATATTTTTTAAAAAATCCACTTCCTTTGATGGTCTGTTAAAAGATATTTAAAAAAAATCCCCATTCTTTGATGGTCCTCTGAAAAATATGTTTAAAAAATCCACGTTCTTTGATGGTTTTCTAAAAAAAATATTTTTAAACATTCCACGTCCTTCGATGGTTCTCTGAAAAAATATTTTTAACAAATCCTCGTCCTTTGATGGTCCTCTGAAAAAAATATTTTAAAAAAATCCTCGTCCTCTGATGGTCGTTTAAAAAAGTATTTTGTTTAAAAAATCCATGTCAAATCCATGACCATCAATCCTTGAAAAATATTAAAAAAAATCCATGTCCTTTGATGGTTCTTGATATATAGTTATTTAAAAAATCTACGTCCACTCAAAGTCGTTGAAAAAATATTTTTTAAAAAATCTACGTCCACTCAAAGTCGTTGAAAAAATATTTTTAAAAAAATCCACGTCCTCTGAGGGTCCTCTGAAAAAATATTTTACAAAAAATCCACGTCCGCTGAGGGTCCTCTGAAAAAAATATTTAAAAAAAATCCACGTCCTCTGAGGGTCCTCTGAAAAAATATTTAAAAAAAATCCACGTCCTCTGAAAAAATATTTAAAAAAATCCACGTCCTCTGAAAAAATATTTAAAAAAATCCACGTCCTCTGAAAAATATTTTAAAAAAATCCACGTTCACTAAAACTCGTTGAAAGAATATTTTTAAAAAAATCCACGTCCACTGAAAGTCCTTGAAAAAATATTTTTAAAAAATTCAAAAAATATTTATTAAAAGCCCACGTCCTTCAATGGTCCTTGGAAAATACTTATTAAAAACCCACGTGTTTTGATGTTCCCTAAAAATTAATTTTCAAAAGAAAAAAAAATCACGTCCTATGATGGTCCTTGAAAAAGTATTTTTAAAAAAATCCACATCCTATGATGGTCGTTGAAAAAATATTTTTTTGGAAAATCCGCATTATTAAAAAATCCACGTCTGTTTGTAGGGTTAAAAAAAATATTTTTAAAAAATCCAGGTTTTCTGACGGTTGTTGAAAAAATTTTTTTTTAAAATCCAGGTCCTCTGACGGATGTTGAAAAAAATATTTTTAAAAAATCCACGCACTCTGATGGTCACTGAAAAAAAATATTTTTAAAAAATAAACGTCCTCAGATAATCCTTGAAAAAAAAAATTTTAAGTTAACGTCATCTGATGATCATTGATAAATAGTTGTTAAAAAATCCACGTCCTTTGAAAAAACTATTTTAAATACACGTCCTCTAATGACCCTTGAAAAAAATTGTTATTAAAAATCAACGTCCACTGATGGCCTTAAAAATAGCTATTAAAAAATCCACGTCCTTTAATGGTCCCTTAAGAAAAAAATTAAAAAATTAACGTCATTTGATGGTCCTTATAAAATATTTAAGGCCTAAGGTAATAAAAAGTTTCTATCAAAAAATTCTTGGAATATATTTTTAGAAAATTCACTTTTTTTGATAGTCCTTGTATTTTATTTCGTTAAATCCTTTATTACTATCCTGCTGATCAATATATAGTGAGTCCTTTTAACGTTTTTTTTTTCTACAACTCTAAACCTCTCATCCCGCAGACTCTAAACCAAACATTTGTCTGGCTAATGGATTTTCAACTCCATGGCATTTTTATTCTGGTTTTCAACAAATAAATTATTTCAATTAAGCCACCGAATGAATACAATACAATTTGCTTTTGCACCGAGAGAGAGAGCCCGCGCGACCACTCAGTTCTCCCAGGACATCGAGATCGGGAACCGTTTCGAACCAAACCACACACTCCAATAATAACCCAAATCAAGTTACTCTGTTATGTGGCTAAAAAATCACAGAGGGGTCACGTGTTGCCAAATCGAAGCAAAAACAACAACAGCAGCAACCACATTGACAACAATTCCACCACACACCACACACTACCTGCATAATTTGGACACAAAAACAAATTGTATTTTAGCCTAAATTTCCGTGTGTGTGTGTGTCCAAACTAAGTTTGTGTGGCTGTGTGCACATGTCAATTATTTCTACAAATGTTTATATTTATTTTTTTGTTGCTGTCATCATCAAAACGTTGCCTCTATCTATGTGTGTGTGTATGTGTGTTTAGATGGATGTGTATTTGTGTATGATCTCCATTTTTGGCCATTGTTTAGGCCAACGTTGATGATAGCTCTGGCGGTATAGTTTGGTAGTTGGGTTCGTTTGTTTTTGCCGCTGATGTTGTTCAGGTTGTCCTGGCTTTACAGCGCCATGTATATGCATGTGTGTGTGTTCTCTGGTGATTGTGTTAGTGGTACATTTTTCCCATTTGCAATAATTTCCACGTTAACGGTGCCCAGAGAACAACAATATAACCAAACGACAACAATGACACAACAATAGTTTACGATGATTAACATTAGCGGGGCCTTTTGTGTGCCATGGCGCTGGGGGAATGGAGGTAATGTGGAAGTTTTGCCAGAGAGAAGATGAAAAAATGCTATTTTTAAATCATATTTCTGAGGATCTTTCTAACTCTGATAGTTTTCCAGAGTTACTTTAAAATTGCTCTTAAAAGTTTCTGGTGTCATAAAGAGGCCATTAAAAAGTCATGATGATGGCTCTGATGGCTTTCAAAAGAAATATGCTAAAGTTTATAGTTTTAATGGTACCCGAAAAATATTAAAAAACATCATTTATAGCTCCGATGATTACGAATACATATTAAAAGAAATAACGAATCTTAGATACGTAATTTGTAACAATTCCGGTGAATGATGTCGCAAAAATCATGAAATCCGAATATCGGTAGGTACCGTTATATGGGGGATATACGAAACGTGGACCTCTATTCGAAATTTTTTGCCTTAGTTGTAGTACCCATTGAGATCTTTCAATAAAAAATTTGAAGCGATTCCATGAATAATGTACCTGAAATCACCCGTTATATTGGGGTTATACGAAGGCGTGGACCTGTTAGAAGATATTCTGTCTTAGGCCTGTGGTACAACGAGACGAAGTTCCTATGGTATAAAGAGCCA
>NW_026712311.1:7334193-7460590 GCF_030504385.1 Musca domestica
GAAAAAAAAATCGAAGGTCCACCGTAGCTGTTATTATGTTTATAAAATAGCAGGCCTTCCTACCTAGTTTTTATGTAGATAAAAATTCACAGGCTCTCCGAACAAGTTTTTGTATAAAAATTCACAGGCGCATGTAATATTTTTTTTTTCTTCTGAAAAAATATGCTGTTGTTCGAAACTGATATTTTGCTTTCGAAAAAATTACAGAATCTGCGAAACTGTGTTGTTTCTATTTTCTAGGCCGGGTTTACATCCGGGGGTTTAAAAATAGGCAAGGTGATACTACTACTGAATCTAGGTAAGGATTTCTACTTATTTCCTTGCATATTAGCACGAGGGACTACTAACATAGGCGGTGTGAGAGATTAAGTATAGCACCCTTGATTTACTAATGACATTGGATACAATCGTTGACGCCACACTGTATGACCATTTCGAACTCACTGCTCTCCAGGCAAACGTTGGGCGCCAGTCGCATATGGAATTCGGTATGAAGAAGTCAAAATTCGAAAGATTGTCACTGGAATTCGCTAAAGTGGATTTAACATCCTGCTAATTCCTTCTTTGGGGTCATTGTCATCAAGGACATAAGGCAGGCACTTTGCGATTTAGGTATGAAAATGCCCATGAAAATGTCTTGTATGCGTGCTTATGGTAGCCATTTCCTCTTAATTGTAAAATAAACATTACCTTAAAAAATAATATATACTTCCTTGAATTTCAAAAGAACGCCCCTCTTTGGAAACCCCTTTATATAGGAGACCTTTGTAGAGGTCTATTAAGAAAGACTTCCTCAATGGTTCCCAAAATATTAAAACTCTCCTGTGTTCTTTCTTGTAAGAAAGATGCTTCTGTTTCATTTACATAATTATTAAATTACAATTATTTACCGATTTATACCAATTTCGAACGGGTTCATCGAAAGGATAAAACCTGCGACGACGAGTTTTTTTTTTTTCCAATGGAACATAAACAATTTTCAATTTTATGTTTGTCTTGTTTCGTTTCATTCAAATCTATCTTTATTTATTTGTCTGCAACTATTATCATTACTCCAATTTCTTTTGGAATAAAACTTCTTCCACATTTCGTTACCACCTTGTAAAGGACCTCTGAGGCTTATTACCGGCGTGTACGTGTTGCACAAAACTGCTGCACTAAAGTGAACCAAATAACTTTCGCCAGCTTTATGGCATTTTTATAACTCCGTAACAATAGTTTTGGGACATTTTGGCTTTTTTTTTTTTTGAAATTCAATAAAGTTCGGGCAAATCCTTTTGGTAAAATATGTGCAGACATATGTTGCTGTTGTTGTTGCTAATCTTCTTCTTTTTCTCTTTTCGAATCACTTTTCCAATTTTCCTGGCTTCACAAAAAAAGAACATAGAACCGAGCAGAAAACTACAACAAAACGAATTAGTCATAAGGACTTAGAAAACTAAAAGCAAAAGAAATGAATTTGTGGTAACAAATGTTATTGTTGGAAAACTTCTCTAACGTCTTCATAGTCTCGTTGTGTTGCACTGCAGGGAAATTCCTTCGAAAGGGAAGGAAACTTTATTTGTTTTTGTTTGTTTGGATTTCCATACATAGTGTGTTTGCAAAACAAAAAAAGAGAAATATTTGCATTATTTCTCTTTCCATGAAGGAAGTTCTCCACCAGTCTGCAGGAGTTTTAGGGGTTTGCCAGCTTCGAAGACAAATAGGAAATTCATAATGAATCTCTAGCAGAAAAAAAGAGAGTAGTGTATGAAATATTTGCAGAGATGGGTTTTTAATTAAGGTACATGACACTCTCAGCCGTATTGCCAGGACTCTACATATATGGTCAAGATATGACCAATAACGGTCGGAATAACGGTTGTAGATCCTATAGATCGGAATAACGGTTTTAAATCCTATCAATTATGGGATATTAGGAATCGATCTTACTACCTTCGTCTGTCTGTTTTGGTGCGTATGATTACTCTCAAAGAGTGTATCCGATCGAGTCAAAACTTTATTGCATCGCAATATTTTTCGGCAGACCTCGCTCGATTTTGCTCAAAGAGTGAAACTCGAATTCGAGTGACTCAGGAGTGTCCACACACAAACGATAGGGTGAAGAGTCGCCTCCGTAAAAACTCCCACTCTTTGAGCAATCCTGATCGCGAGCAAGTTTCGCTCCGAATTAAATTAAGCAAATCTGAGTTCTGCCTATCAGTCACTACTTCTGGCTCCTCCCGCACAAAAATTAGAAATTTACACAAAAAAAAAAAAAAAAAAAAAAAAAAAAAAAATTGACCCAGTCCTTTTCGTATCTCTTCCACAAAAGGCAAATATTTTGAATATTATCTCTCATAAAATCTCCGATTTTCGCAAAATTTTGCACAAACATTTTTGCCAATATTAAATTTGCCCCCTATTTCTAGTACGAACCTTATAAAAGGTCAACATTTTTAACTGAATTAACATTTTACAAAAAGCTATATTTTAATTTGACGAAGGTCTTGTGGTGATATCCTAAATATCGGCCATTCCTTTCGATATCTCAACCACAAATGGTATAATTCTCAGTAATCATGACAATTAAAATATTAGAAATTTTCCATAGTCTTCCTCAATCTAGTGTGAGACTAAAATATCGCAGGCCCTCTTTCTATTACCACACCCAAAATGGTCAATATGGTCAAAAGCATAATAAGTCCCTGACTTTTGGAAATCATAAAACTATTTATTATATTCTCACAAAAAGTTAACATTTTTGAAAAAAAAAACGAATATCGAATGACGTCACTGCCTCGGTACAATTTTGACCATATTCATATTTTTGGCACACGATGATCAGGTTCTTAGAGCTTTTCAAGGGAGTCCAGGCCAAGAATTATGGATATTTTTAAAATATCTTCAAGGCTAGGAACAATATTTTTGGAAAACATTTATTAACGACTTTGTGGACTTTCCCATTTTTCCGGATTCTTCGATTTAGAAAATATTGTATAAAGCATTCCTACATAAAAATCGTGGTTTTAAAAAAATTTTTAGCCAAGTCTTGAAATTTTAAAATTATGATTTAAAAGGATTTTTTTTGGGAAAAAGTCTTTTTTTGAAATAGTTTTATTTATTTGTTATTTAATTTTTTAAGGTTATCCTGGATAAAGTTGTTGATTTTTAAGAAAATATTGTCAAAGGATCCTCTGAATAAAATGATTTAATTAAATAAAGTAAGCAAAGGCTGTAGAAATGCGGGACCGACGATGTGATACCCTACCACATTTTAATATATTTGGAAACCCCATTAGGCCCAAGCCCATTTTGGTCAATTTCGTTTTTGGAAAAATGACAAAAATGACAAATTTTGGAAAAATGACAAAGGCCCTTCAAAAATGTTACCTTTGATTATTGACCAGTGGCATATTATATTTATATATTTTCGTCCTCTGTCGTGCTGATAGATACTCAAAACTACTACTACTACTTCACAAAAAAGTTACGTTCTATCCAAAATTATAGGCGTCTTAATCTCTAACCTCTTGGGAAATTCCCTCTGCAAAATAAAAAATGACATTTTTAAGGGTACTCAGACATAATCCTCATTGCAGTTATGGGTATTATGTCGGTTTTTTTTTTGGTCATAACACCCATAATTCCCATGGAGAGTATGATCGCAATGGGGGGGAAGAAAACAAGCCTTAAGTTAAGTTTAGGGGCTATGCCTGGATTGACCTGAAATTCAAATCAAATTAAAAGTTTATAAAAAAAGATGGATTGGGTTGGACACACCCCAGAGGCAAAAATCTCAAGTCGCGTCCGAAGGCCGGCTACTGACAAAACTTGTAAAGTTTGCAAAAAACTGTGGATATCCTAGCCTGTGTTGGATATACCTCAGAGGAGAAAATCCCAAGCCCCAAGCGAAGGCTGACTCCTTTAAAAAAGCTATAAAATGGAGTAAATCTCAGAATATTTCAATTTCATGAATTTTTTACTAATATCTTCGGAACTACAAGAGATATCAGCATAATTTGGGAAAGGCAAGAGTGTATGCTATCATCCGCCGTAACGGGTAAATTTTCAGGGATCTTTACAAAAGTTCCGGTACAAAAATACCAATTTTCTTGTATTGCTCCGGTTCATGCATATGAGCCCTTGGTATAGGTATCCCCATAGGCTTTCAAATGATATTTTTTACATATCAGTTTTGTAGAACCGGATAAAACCCGAACTTTCGGTTCGAACAACCGGATAACTGAAAAAATTTTTTGTCGTAGTCAGGTTTAAATAGCGGTAGGTATATATATAAAAATTGTACGCAATCCATTTGGACATAATTTAGCCATAATTATGGCTACTTTCTGGAGACTGTGGCCGATTTATTTATTTGTTTTTTGTTGGGCTTTATCCGCATTCCATTTTGAGCCAGATGACCGAAAAAATTGTCATAATCCCCATCATATCATTGGGGATAATGTCCGTGGGATTTTGACATGGTTCGTATATTAGGACATCTTAAAATACCATAGTCGCTAAAATCGTCAAAATACCGAATATCGGAGGGTGCCGTTATATGGGGGCTATACGAAGGAGTGGACCTGCACGGACAATTTTCTATCATAGACTGTAGTACCTATTAGGAACTTTAAATACGAAATTTTAAATAACTCCGGTGAATAATGTCACTAAAATCATCAAAATACCGCAAATAGGGAGCTACCATTATATGGGGGATATAGCAAAACGTGAACCTACATGGCCCATTTTCAATACCAAAACTTCTGCAGATATATTGAATATTCGAGTAAAATTTTATAAACCTATTTCAGTTCCTTCGGAACCTAGAGTGATTTCTTTAGACGGCAGACGGGCACACGGACGGACTTTGCTAAATCGACATAAAATTTTATGTTGATCAAAAATGTATATATTTTGTGTGAATCTAAAATTTATATTTCAAGGTATTACAAACGGGAGGATTTGATATCATAAAATATATTTTCAGAACTAAGTCCAATGATATTTAAGAACCGTTCAGCCAAAAACTATTTATACTCTACACCACAAGGTGGTCAGGGTATTGTGTCTTTGTGCATTTGTTTGTAACAGGCAAAAGGAAACGAGATGGACCCATAGTTCCTTTTGATGATCTGCATAGAATCACATTCTGAGTCGATTTATGCATGTCCGTCCGTCTGTCCGTCCATCCGTCTGTCCATGTATTTTTGTGAACAAAGTACACTTCGCATTTATTACCCGATCCAGATGAAATTTTGCACAAATCATTTGTTTGGCCCAAGGACGAACCTTATAATATCAGCCCGAATAGTATGGAATTTTGCACATACAACCAAATTAGGCCTAAAAATAAGTATGCCAAATTTGATCGAAATCGGTTCAGATATAGCTATAGCTCCCATATATATATTGTTCATCAGATTTGTTATTTTTGTCCTCTGCAGCCGTAATATGCACTCTGTAACAACAATATTTGGGGAAATATATCAAATGCAGCTCAGAAATACTTTTGCTAAATTTTATCGAGATCGGTTCAGATTTGGATATAGCTCCCATATATAACTTCGTCCGATTTACATTTTATTGTGCACCAAACGTCTAATATTTGCCCAAATGGGATGAAATTTAGCACTTACGACCGAATTGAATCTAGAAGCTTCAAATTTGGTGAAGATCGGTTCAGATATAGCTATAGCTCCCATATATATTGTTCATCCGATTTGTTGTATTTGTTACCTACAGCCGTAATATGCACTCCGTAACAACGATATTCAGGAAAATATATGAAATACAGCTCAGAAATATCTTTGCCAAATTTTATCAAGATCGGTTCAGATTCAGATAAAGCTCCCATATATATCAAATGGGCTATACATGTCCGAATTTAAAAGATACAAATGCTTCGGCATATTTTGTCTTTCGAACTTCAAATTACAATTTTAATCATAGCATATATGATTGAATTCTCCCATAAAAACTTTTAATTTTTATGTGGAGCTCTACTAAATTAGCAAGGTGGTGTAGGGTATCATAAAGTCGGGCGGGGCCGACTTTCTTTCTTTATTGGTTTTATTAAAAATATGTAGTCAAAGACTTCCTTCAAAATATGGCGGTTTTTAGGAATCTTCCTTGTGATGTTGTCGAGTCTTATTTTAACAATTATCCGGCAAATGTCAAAATTATCTTATTTATTTATTAATCAATTCAATTCATTTATCTTATTTATTTATATATATTTTTTTTTTTATTTTCCAGGTTTCAAACCTTATGGACAAGGAAGAATCAAACTCGTCCCTTTATCAACAATAGAACACCAGTGAAGGCATCAATTTTTTATAAAAATCAAACAAAGAAGTCTCCTAACAAAAATACACTTCAAATGCCGCTGAGACGATATAACTAAGCGTTGCATGTTTGTTGCATGTGCTAAAATAATGTTGTTGCAGCATTGCAACATTTATGCTGGCATAGACTCGTTTGGATTTGTCTATAACACAAGTGGCGAACAACAAAGAGAAGAGCAACAACAACAACAGCAGCAGAGGCGACAGAAATATCAACAAAACTCACAGCAAATCCAGAGACTAGGCCATTCAATCCACACCCGAAACAACAGCTGCAGCAGGAACAACAACACCCACAACAACAGCAGCTGCAGCAGCAGCGGCAACAAACGACACCAACATCTGCATCGACAAACCGTGTCGAGTTGATGGGCCCCTGGTACCTAATTGGGGCCCTCCTACTGCTATCAGCAAGAGCGGGGGACTCCACCAACAAGATCATACCACAGCAGATTGGCTCGTCGCACACCAATGCCGCCAACGGCGTCGGTGGAATGCATCACCACATACCCAAGAACTCCATTGCGACCAATGCGGTCAACAACAACAACAACAAAGGCACAGTGCTTAGCGGCAATGGGGTTATCGTAGCCGGTGGTGGCTCAATTAGCCCATCATCGTCGCTTAACAGTAAGTATTGCCGATCACACAAAGCAACCAAGCTGGCCATTATTGACGCTTGTTACCTTTTGCTCCACATATTTTGATGGAGTTGTGTTTTTTTTTTTTTTTCGGTTCAATTGTTGTCACAAAATATTCGGTATTTTTTTCGGAATGGGCGAAGTATGTGTGTGTCTGTGTTCGTCATGGTGTCAGGCATGAAGAGTTTTCAATTTTTCGTTTGGAATATGATAAATGTTAACATATGTATATTTATTCGAATACCCAACGCCGGAGAGATGATACTCAGCAAATGTGTCCAGTTGTTGGACCGTTCTTTTGACCACCATTTGTGGCCATGGCGCTGGTGGTGGTGGCGGAAAGTGGCATTTATGTAAATTTAGTTTACTCACTGGCTGAGCATGTGTATGTGTGTGTGCGTCATGGCCACAAAAAAGCCTGAATCGCAAATTTCTATAAAACCATTTACTAGCCACAATCAAACCAATCTCTCCGTCGAACAGTGGAAGTGTTGAAAATTTAATTTGTCAATAATATTTGAAAAATTGTATTTTGATGATGGATGTGGGTTAGAAGTGTTGCGGAAATAGCATATTCAGCTAAACGGACTTGTGTGGAAGTTATTTTGTAAATTTTATTGAAAGAAATAATGGAAGGACCCTGAGCGGAAAATAAGATCCCAGAGGCCATCTCCTCCTTACAAATAAGAAAATAAGGCCCTAGAAACCTTCTCTTCCCAGAGCTCTTGGAAATGACCCCAGTGGCCTTCTCTTCCATAGGGAAAAAGGAGGCCCTATGGAGGCTCCAGAGGACTTCTCTTCTTTAAGGAAAAGAATAGAAGGCTCCAGGGGCCTTCTCTTCTTCTATACGGAATAGAAGGCTCCAGGGGCCTTCTCTTCTTCTATACGGAATAGAAGGCTCCAGGGGTCTTCTCTTCTCCTATACGGAATAGAAGGCCCCGAGAGGCCTTCTCTTCTATACGGAATAGAAGGCCGCGAGAGGCCTTCTCTTCTATACGGAATAGAAGGCCGCGAGAGGCCTTCTCTTCTATACGGAATAGAAGGCCGCGAGAGGCCTTCTCTTCTATACGGAATAGAAGGCCGCGAGAGGCCTTCTCTTCTATGCGGAATAGAAGGCCCCAAAAACCTTCTCTTCTATGCGGAATTGAAGGCCCGGAGAGGCCTTCTCTTCTATACGGAAAAGAAGGCCCCGAGAGACCTTCTCTTCAATTTCAAGTTTTGTCAATGGTTGGTCCTTAAAGATATATTCTTAAAATTCTACGTATATTCGACCATTGGTCCTTGAAGAAATATCCGTTCAAAACCCACGTTTTTTCGACCATTGGTCCTTGAAGAAACATCCTTAAAAACCACGTTTATTGACTATTGATCCTTGAAAAAATATCCTTTAACATCTAATTTTATTCGGCCGTTTATTTGACTATTGGTCCTTGAAGAAATGTCCTTTAGAAATCCACGTATTTGGTTTGGTTGGTTTTTGAAGAAATAGCCTTTAAAAATCTACGTTTATTTGACTATAGGTCCTTGAAGTAATATCCTTTAAAATGCACGTTCATTTGACTATAGGTCCTTGAAGTAATATCCTTTAAAATGCACGTTCATTTGACTCTTGGTCATTGCAGAAATATCCTTTAAAAATCCACGTTTATTTGACTATTAGTCCTTGACGAAATATCCTTTAAAAATCCACGTTAATTTGACTGTTGTTCATTGAAGAAATATCCTTTGAAAATCCACGTTTATTTGACTATTAGTCCTTGAAGAAATATCCTTTAAAAATCCACGTTTTTTTGACTATTAGTCCTTGAAGAAATATCCTTTAAAATCCACGTTAATTTGACTGTTGTTCATTGAAGAAATATCCTTTAAAAAATCCACGTTTTTTTGACTATTAGTCCTTGAAGAAATATCCTTTAAAAATCCACGTTAATTTGACTGTTGTTCATTGAAGAAATATCCTTTAAAAATCCACGTTTTTTTGACTATTAGTCCTTGAAGAAATATCCTTTAAAAATCCACGTTAATTTGACTGTTGTTCATTGAAGAAATATCCTTTAAAAATCCACGTTAATTTGACTGTTGTTCATTGAAGAAATATCCTTTAAAAAATCCACGTTTATTTGACTATTAGTCCTTGAAGAAATATCCTTTAAAAATCCACGTTTATTTGACTATTAGTCTTTGAAGAAATATCCTATAAAAATCCACGTTTGTTTGCGGAATAGAAGGCCCCGAGAGGCCTTCTCTTCTGTACGGACTAGAAAGCTCTTCTCTTATTCTGTACAGAAGACGCCTCCAAGGCCTTATTTTCTGTATAGAAGAGAAATTCATATATTTTATATTTATAACCTGAGAATGTTTCGCTCTGTCTCCACAGTAAATTTGTCTTTGTTTTTCTATCCAACAGTTCACTGGAGTTCAGTTGTTAATACTGTCCCGCAAATTGTTATTATATTGGTCCTTTATGGAGGTGTTTTTTTTTCTTTGTTTGTTTGGGCACACCAACATTTCAGGGTGGTCGCATGGTTTTTGTGTTCCCACTGATGACAATGATACTACTGCTTATGATATTGGCCACCATGTGGTGTGGCATGGTAACGGAACGTTGAGGTTAGTGAATATCTCGACAAAAAAAGTGGACGAGATAGAGACCCGGAAAAAACTATCAACAGATGTTGTAAATTCTCCGTGATGTGTGGCAAATGTGGATTGTTGGTTCGTCGGTCGCTTGTTTGGTCAATTATTCACTGTTACAATATGTTTATTTTTGGGAGACTCGCTCACTTTTTGTTGCTATTCCTCTGAAAAGAGAAAATAAGCATATGTTTCTGTCGAAAAAAAGAGTGCAACAGCAACTGGAGTTGATAAACGAATTCCAAAAGTGGTAACTCGTTTTTTTTTTTTTTTTGTTGTTTTATAATTTTAAAACAATTTTTTGCACATTAATGTGCATAAATGTGACACTTGTATGCGAATGTGATACTGTCGCACTCAATGGTGTTTGTACTTTTTTTTGCTTCTTCTTGTTGTTGTCCCTGGTGATGCAGATAGCTTGCATTTCAAAGGCAGCACTCTGTATGCCGAATTTATGGTTATGAGAAATATTCTGTGTTCATGGGTATAAATCTTAAAGAGCTGAACATATATATAAATATATTTGGCGAATTTTTGGGGGATTTTAATAAATCGTGATTTATTGTGGCACGCAAAATTGGAATTTACAGAAAAAAGGAACGAAAATATTACGAATTATTTGGCAGGAGTCAATGTTCATAAAGTATGTAATATATTGTTATTGATTAATATTATTTTATTAACAATATATTGTGTAAAGAGTTCTCATGTCAGAAAAAACACCAAAGCAATTGAAAATGTTATCAAACCCCTAGCAAGAACTTAAATAAGGGATCAAATTAATATAAAGGCTGCACCGAAACGTGAACCTATATTGGTCGATTGACTTTAATTTGGCTTCTTCGGCCGTATAACACATGTAATGGAAGTAAATTACTATGTGGTATTTATTGGAATCGTTATTCTTGAAGAAATATCCTTTAAAATTTCAAGTTTATTTGACTGTTGATCCTTGTAGAAATATCTTTTAAAAATCCCCATTTATTCGGCTATAAGTCCTGGAAGAAACATCCTTAAAAAAATCTATGTTGTCTATGTTGTTCTTTGAAGAAATTCTCTTTAAAAGTCCACTTTTTTGGCCACTGGTCCTTGAAGGAATAACCTTTAAAATTCCACTTTTTTGATTATTGGTCCTTGAAAAAACTATCCTTACCGCAAGGTTTATTTGTCTCTTGGTCTTTGAAGATATATCCTTTAAACATCCACGTTTTGTTTACTAATGGTCCTTGAAAAAATATAATTTAAATATCCATGTTTATTCGGTTGGTGGCCCTTGAAGATATATCCTTTAAAATCCTGTATTTGACTCTTGATGTCCTTTAAAAATCCAGATTTATTCGACTGTTGGTTCTTGAAAGAATATCCCTTAAAAATCCACATTTATTTGACCCTTAGTCCTTGAAGAAATTCTCTTTAGAAACCCACGTTTATTTGACTATATGTCCTTGACGAAATATCCTTTAAAAATCCAAGTTATTTCGGCTGTTGATTCTTAAAGAAATTTCCTTTAAAAATCCATGGTTATTCGATTGTTGGTGCTTGAATAAATATCCTTTAAAAGTCCACTTTTATTTGACTATTGGTCCTTGAAATCATATTCTTTAAATTCATGTTATTTCAACTATTGGTCCTTGAAGAAATATCCTTTAAAGTCTAATTTTATTAGGCCGTTTATTTGACTATTGAAGCAATGCCCTTTAAATCAACGTATATTCGACTGTTGGTCTTTGAAGAAATATCCTATACAAATCCACGTTTATTCGACTATTGATCCTTCAGAAAATATCCCTTAAAATCTTACTATTGGTCCTTGAAGAAGTATCCTTTAAAAATATATATTCTACTATTGGTCTATGCAGAAATATCCATGAAAAATTCAGGTTTATTTGACTCTTGATCCTTGAAGAATTATCGTTTCAAAATCCACGTTATTCGAATGAAGGCCCTTGAAGAAATATCCTTCAAAAAGCCAGGTTTATTTGACTCTTGGTCCTTGAGGGAATATCCTTAAAAAATTCACGTTTAATTGACTCTTGGTCCTTGAGGGAATATCCTTTAAAAATTCACGTTTAATTGAATATTTATCATTGACTATCCTTTTAAAAATCCGCGTTTACTCGACTATTGATCCTTGAAGAACTATCCTCTAAAAATCCAAGTTTGTTCGACTAATAGTCCTTGAAGAAATTTCCTTAAAAATCCACCTTTATTCGACTGTTAATTCATGAAGAAATATCCTTTAAAAATCCTTGTTTATTTGACTATTGATCCTTGAAGAAATATTCTTTAAAAATCCACGTTTACTTGACTATTGATCCTTGAAGAAATATTCTTTAAAAATCCACGTTTACTTGACTATTGATCCTTGAAGAAATATTCTTTAAAAATCTGCGTTTATTTGACTCTTAGTCCTTGAAAAAATCCTTTAAAATCCACGTTTATATGACTTTTGGTCCTTGAAGAAATATCCTTTAAAAATTCAGGTTTATTTCACTCTTAGTATTTGAAGAAATATCCTTTAAAAATTCAGGTTTATTTCACTCTTGGTCCTTGAAGAAATATCCTTTAAAAATCCACATTTTTTGACTTTTGGTCCTTGTAGAAATATCCTTTGAAAATTCACGTTTATTCGACTATTGGTCCTTGAAAAAATATCCTTTAAAACTCCACGCTTATTCGAAATATCCTTTAAAACTCCACGCTTCTTTCAAAATATCCTTTAAAACTCCACGCTTATTCGAAATATCCTTTAAAACTCCACGCTTCTTTCGAAATATCCTTTAAAACTTCACGCTTATTCGAAATATCCTTTAAAACTCCACGCTTCTTTCGAAATATCCTTTTAAAACTCCACGCTTATTCGAAATATCCTTTAAAACTCCACGCTTCTTTCGAAATATCCTTTAAAACTCCACGCTTATTCGAAATATCCTTTAAAACTCCACGCTTCTTTCGAAATATCCTTTAAAACTCCACGCTTATTCGAAATATCCTTTAAAACTCCACGCTTCTTTCGAAATATCCTTTAAAACTCCACGCTTATTCGAAATATCCTTTAAACTCCACGCTTCTTTCGAAATATCCTTTAAAACTCCACGCTTATTCGAAATATCCTTTAAAACTCCACGCTTATTCGAAATATCCTTTAAAACTCCACGCTTCTTCGAATATCCTTTAAAACTCTACGCTTATTCGAAATATCCTTTAAAAATCCACGCTTATTCGAAACATCCTTTAAACATCTATGTTTATTTGACTAATGATCCTTGAAGAAATATCCTTTAAAAATCCGCGCTTATTCGAAATATCCTTTAAAAATCCGCGCTTATTCGAAATATCCTTTAAAAATCCACGTTTACTCGATATATCCTTTAAAAATCCACGTTTATTCAAAATATCCTTTTAAAGCCTATATTTATCCGAAATATCCTTTAAAAATCCACGTTTATTCAAAATATCCTTTAAAAATCCACGTTTATTCGAAATATCCTTTAAAATCAGCGTTTACTGTTGGTGCTTGAAGAAATCCTTTAAAAATCCACGTTTATTCAAAATATCCTTTTAAAGCCTATATTTATCCGAAATATCCTTTAAAAATCCACGTTTATTCAAAATATCCTTTAAAAATCCACGTTTATTCGAAATATCCTTTAAAATCAGCGTTTACTGTTGGTGCTTGAAGAAATCCTTTAAAAATCCACGTTTATTCAACTATTCGTCCTTTAGGAAATTTGTATTTTATTTAGTAGCATTTCCTAGTTTTGGTACCATTTAGTACAGTTTTTATACTTAGTATACATTTCCAAAATCATCTCCTTATATCGACCCTGCTTTCCAAACTTAATTCTTTTAACAAAAATTTCCAGATTTCAACTCAATCCGTTTACATAATACCATAATGGTGCCAAATGTAGTACTTTTTAGTACCTTTGGTACATTTATAGTTGGAATTTCCAAAAAAACCTTTGGTATATCTATCCTATACCTTCGGCGACTCTCATTCCAAATTGTTTGCCTATCTCTTGACCCAAAATAATAGTTTAAATTTTTAGTACCTTTTTGCACTTTTAGTACACTTATAGTTAAAGTTTCCAAAAACCCAGTCTTTTCTCAGCCCTACACACCACCATTGACCCACAAGCCAAATTTCAAGATTCTAGCTTCACCTGTTTCACCTGAACATGGGTTATCTTAGTCACTCTCTGAAATGTTTCAAAATAATGAATGAATGCATTAATATGGATATAACTCATGAATCAATACACACACAAGGACTGTTTATACATATAAACCCTGGTATTGAAGTCACTTTTCATCCTAAGTTTGCGGAAACAAATGTCGGTTCACGAATTCCAGAGAATATCAATTACTAACACATTTATTATTATTATTATTAATATTTTTTTTTTTTTTTTCAAATAAAGGATAAATCCCCATAATGGATTTCCTATCTCTCATTTTTTCCGCTGGCATATACATTTAAGTATTTCCAGCTTTGAATTCTGGTTCAATATTAAAGCTGGCATAACCCATTTCTTGAGATCGCTAATTAAGAATCCGTAAGAATTTTCTGGTTCGAATTAGACCCACCTAATTTCTATTTTTTGATATTTATACACTACTCCTTCATAGAAACTACTTTCAATTTTCATATCCTTCCCCCCCTCCTTGCATTATACATTCACAGAGCATCTTAAATATAAATTAAGCACAAAGAGGATCAAACGTTTGACATTTGTAGTTGTATGTCCCTCCCCCTCCTAACACAACTACAAATGACTCAACATTTGCATACGAAATCATTATTATTATTATTGCTATTATCTCGTCTTGTCTTGTATCACATCACAAGAAGATAATGATGCAGTAGACAAAGCGCTTACAAGGCTTTGGTGATGACAACCGAAAATCTCGGCTTCCTTGTTGTTGCCATTCAATGAATGACATCACTTAAGCTACCAGTGGTGATAGGAGAGGAGATGGGCGTTACGCAAGCTGATGCTGTATCATTCGAACACTCGAAGGCATTACCGATTTAATGCAGTTTGTGAAAAGTTTGTTATGAAATTCATTTAAAATGCATTTTTAATTAGCTTATGTGGCTCAAAGGACATACAGAGAGCGAGAGAGAGAAACATACAGAGAGAATAGAACAGTTTTACTAATAATATTGTTATTATTCAATTGAATAGAATTGAAAATATTGCAAAGGGCAAATTGTGAAATAAAACGACAGAGCATTTGTGGCATACAAAGAAAATTGAATTAGTCGAGAAGGAATGGAGAAAATGTTCGAAATTAAGACTTAACTTTATACGTAAGAAAATCACATTAGTTAGCAGAATTTCCATTGACATATCGTACAGTGTATTAAAAGCGATTATTGGCTAGCTTTGTGCATTGGACGACAATGTTTAATTGCCATATTTCGTCAGAGATGCAAACATACACACACACATATAAACTCCATAAAATTCCCATGTATGCCTAATGGCACATGTATTGCATTTCTAGTCAAAATTTCATTTTCATCTGAGAAATTATTCCACACACACACATAGTCACCAACAAAGACATCCACACAGAATATTCAATTGTAGATGCAAACACACAGCCATACATTATTGATAACGTATGCCATGAAAATTCAATGTGAACTCAACAAAAATCTAATAAAAGGCAAATGTATTCACTTTTTCTAATAAAGAGATAGAATTTAACAAAATAATTATTAATAACATTTGAGATTTATTGTAATTTTCATAATTGACTATTAAAATTAAACCTTTGATGAAAAAGTGATTCTTCGGGGCACATGTCAAATGCGAATGTGTGAAAATTTTGGTAGCATGGATTGCAATTAAATCATTTTCATGATTTGTTGGGAAATTAAATTAAAAATTTAATTTTGATTCTCGAAAATCAATAGGGACTGGGAATGGTGAGAGTTGTGACTAAGGGAAAAGTAAAATGTCAAAAAATAATTTAAGAGCAATAAATTAATGGCCAATATTGCCGATATCCGACCTCGATCTAAGTATGAAGGTCTCATACTTGCAGACTTATCGTACGCACTGCGCGCTAGACAGACAGGCGGATGGACTGAAGGTAGGATTGGAGAATTTCGCTCATTTCATGATTTCTTTAAAAAACTACTGAACCGCAATCTTAAATCTTGAAGTTTGTTAAAGAAATTTTTTCACAGACCAACAAAGCAAAAATAATGAATTTAAAAAATTTTCATCAGGACCTAGAGTTATCGATTTTCAATAAGTGTTGGCAAACACCATCAGAGCCGCAATCGGTGAAAAGTGACACTATTTTTAAGGACTACAAAAATTCTACCATTTTGAACTAAGAAAAACCTCAAGGACTTATTTTTTTATTATATAAAAAAATTGGATTTTTTGAAAAAATGTTTCTCCCTGTCAACAGAGGAGCAGTATTATTTTTTTTTATTTTCTTCCAAAAGGCCAAAAAACACAATTTTGATTTTTTTAAACCTTTTTTCGAAAATCAACAGGGCTATACAGATAAAAAAATGCCATAATTTTTACGTTTTTTTAAATTTTATTGAATGAAAGCAAAATATGTCGGAATTAGCATCAAATTTTAGAATAAGTTTAGATTTGTTCGAATTGGTCAACTTTGGCATGAATTATGGCCTTTTAACGGCCAATAAAACCGTCACACGCTGCCCGAATGTTGCTCTGCGGTATTTTGGACCGGCGTAGCGTTTACTTGAGGTAATCGATACTTTGGTATTTTTTAGTGCCAACATTGCTTTCAAAAATCCGGAGATTTTGGTGGCCATTGTGCGTATTTGAGTACTGTGCCATCTTGGGTGGCGCGTACTGAGTTCGATCGTGCTGAGTATTGTTGGAATGTTGGTCTCCGGCCAAAATGTTGGCGTGCCCAAGGCTTTAATACACCCTCCACGATATTTTCGAGGTAAGATATGGTATTTATTCTTATGCCACGGTCGATTAATACGAGCGAAGAGCGTCCATCGGCTGTTACAACCGCACTTATAAACATTTACATCTTTCTCCACTTGTTATGCTTTCGTTCAGCCTGAACGAAGTAGCACACTATAACGCTTTAATTCCATCACGAATAACTTTTTTTCTGGAAAATTGTAACCAAAATGCTTTTGTACGTTTATAAACAATATAATAAGCTTTCACTGGAATAATTTTAACAGGTGTCTGAAGTTGGTTACAGCTTTCCATCAATTTTCCATCTCAGCCTGCATATCCTCAACAGATTTCGGATTAATTGTGCCCCAAATGACCAATATCAGTTTGAATGGCCTTCATTTTAGCACATCCGACCAAATTCGGTCTAGAAACAAGTACATCAAATTTGGTGAAAATCGGTTTAGTTATAGTTATAGCTCCCATATACATATGTTTCTTCCGATTTGGATATTTATCCACAACAATGATATTTATTACCTGATATCTCAGATATACATTTGCCAAATGTTATCAAGATCGGCTCAGATTTGGATACAGCTCCCATATATATCCTTAATCCGATGTCAGGTCTATTGTGCAAATAATGGCGAACCAAATAGTGTTAATTTTGGGACGCACATTTCCATGTGGTGGAACTCGGCTCCGATATATATTTTTTTAATATAATCCTTCTCGAAGTGATATCATGCACTCTATGCCAATGTTATTTGGTATAAAAGATAAAAATGTCTCCGTCAAATTTGGTGAAATTCGGTTCTTAATTGGATATGGATAATTTTAGTTGACTCTGAAAAAAAATATAACTGCTCTATGGTTGATAGGTGATATGATCTACTCCACATAAATTCCCTATATAACATTTTATGTCAGGTGAGCTAGACTGGTGTAGGGTATCATATTGTCGGCCAAGCACGACTTTGGAATTTTCCTTACTGTTCTTTTTTTTTTTTTTTTTTGATTTTTTTAGAATTTTGTGAAGTACTACGCTACTATCAGGCATATTTTCAAGATGTGCTTTCAAGGAAATTTTGTTGTCAATTTTTTTATTTTTTTTTCTAGAGCTAATAGATCTACAATTTTCGGTTATTAAATGTGTTTTTTTGAATTTTTGGAAGTAATTAAAGTTGTGTTAAAAAATAAAAGGATCAAGGTGTTTATTGTCCTACATTATTAAAGATTCTTTTAAGAATTTCAAAACTGTGTTTTTTTTAGGACTTTTTCAAAAAAAAAAAAAAAAACAAAAAAAAAAAAAACAGCCAACTATAACCGTTGCTTTAAAAAAATATAATATTTTTTATCGCGAAAAATTTTTTAGATAGAAGTAAATTCTGGAAAATTTTCAAATTATTTGACTATTTTCCCAAAAGAATTTTAGTTTTATTTAATTCTTTGGTTCCTCTTCTATTGAGCTTACGATCTCGTCACTTAGATAAAAAAAAGTTTTTTTGTCATAGAAGTTATTTTTAAAAAACTTCTGGGGAGAATATCCCAGACAAAAACAAGGGAACTGATGAGGATTGATGGCTCTTTCCGAAACCTAGGTATTCCCTGCCTTACCGCCTGGTAAACATTACCATCGTTCTCCACTAATAAACAAATATTGTTTTTTTTTTTTTTATAAAAACAACAATAAAGGGATTAAGCCTGACCATTTTCCAACAACAAAATACTATGGTATCCCGAACAAACAAGTCAACACTGTTCTATTATTTGATTATTTTAAAATCGACATTAATATTAAAATAATGAGAAGCTGTACTCATATCTAAAATTTATAATTAGCTCATTTTTATTTTTAATCTTACTTTCAATATTTTTGTCTACATTTGGAAAATTAAATTTTTTATACTTTTAATATTGTAAATGTTTGCTAGGCCTACTACTTGCATTACTATTCCAATTTGAACATGATAAATGTAAAATGCACCTTCAAATACGATTTACCTCCTCCTCGTTTTTGAAACTCCCCGAAACTTGTGTCTGCATTCCATATCATGTGTGTAGCATATGTCCGGTAGATGACAGTAATAGACATATCCAGACTCAAAAAACAAAAAAACGAACCGGAATCCTGACAAACGCATAAAAGCCATAACATTTATGTTTCATAACATTCATTTGCCATGGCAAACATATGTTGTAACATTTCATTCATTTCGGCCATGTAGCCAGTCAGGCAGCCAGCCAGCCATTGCTCTATCTCTCTATGTTCACATAGCGTACAAACATACATTCGTACATATGTTAGTAGTCTGAGTACGTTTAGATGATGGGAACAGTTAAAAGTAGGCATGCGACCACACAAAGTGGGCTTAGCGGAGTGTGCATTACAAACCGAATATTTTTGGTCCAAGATGTAACGTGGCGATAACCAAAAACTTGGTTATGCCAAACACGTCCGACAATTGCCATCTCGGCCGGAGAAGAACAATTTCATTTAACCACCCATGTCATTCCCCCATAGGTCTCCAACCCAAAAAAAAACCTGTGAATATTAAACTGGTCATAAATGCTAGTCAAAGGATAGGCTTTTTCGGCAAATATTTCCCAGTGACATTTGGTTAAGGTAGCAGGACCAATTTTTTTCCTTTGTGTTGGAGTAACAGTGTCTCCTCTTCTTTTCGGATAGGGTTTTAGTTTTTGTGTTAATATGTCATGGTTTGCCATAAAACCAAAAACAAAAAAATATATAACTTACATCCCCTTGCCTGGTGAGAAAAAAATCCAAAAAATACAATATATGAGACCCCATTTGCCAATTCATTGCATGTCCTACCCATTCAATGATAAATGAAGAGGTTATGTTGACCTGAAATTCAATTGAACACACCACAAATATTGGCCAGACTAAAGTGAAATCAAATAAATTTCTTTATGATATTTTTCTCTCTTTTTGTCGGGTGTTTTATGAGGCCATGTTAACCATAAATCATTGTTTCATTTTCAATTTAAGATAAATTTGTGGGAAAAGGTTTTTATTGGAAGCGGACTTGGATGAATTTTATATGATGTAATGAATAATTGTGTTTAACATTGAAATTGTGGCAGATGTTAAAATTTTTGGAATTTTAAGTCGGAAAACCAAAAGTATCATAACGAACGAAGACGATGAACTTGTAAAGGAGTGAGTAATAGAACTCCTTGGAATTGAGTATACTCCCCAGTCTGCATGGTTTTGATCAAACATCTCCCTTTTTTGTTGTAGCCTATGTTATGTTTCCTCGACCACTTATCGTTAGAACTTTACACTCTCAAAAAGTGGGGTTTGTATTATTTTGGAAGTATAAAAGGCCGTTGATATTCTTAATAAAGGCACGAGTTTTGACCAGAAAGTTCCTCAATGGCTGTAGATTAACATTTAGTTTGAAAAAAAATCATTTAAATAATTTTTCAGGAGATTATGATTTTTATCAAGAAGTCGTTTGAAAATCGATGATTCTTCGAACAGGAAATTCTAAAAATATGCCTTACAATCGATGATTTTGGGTCAGGTGGTCCTTGAAAACAAATCTCAAAATTCAAAAATTTGTTTGCAAAGACTTGTAATATTATTGTTAAAATGCCCAATATTGATCTTAAGTCCTTAATTTTATTAAAATACCATGAATTTTTGTCACTAAAAAATCAAAGATATTAGGTCAGTTGATCATTAACAAAAACGGTTTGAAATCATGTTTTTTTTTTTTTTTTCTTAAAAAATACCTTGTCTTCACAAATCCCCAATATTACATTCAAAAACTCCATGATTTGGATCTTAAAATAAGTTGTACGAATATTCGTTAAACAGCAATACTAATTTTTGATTGAAAAAAAGTTTTAGACATAGTATTCATATATTTCAGCTATTTTGGATAAAAGACTCCCAGAAATACAGATTCATAAAAAATCACTATTTAGGTGAAGCTGTCGTAGAAACAATTTGCTAAAAAAATCACCTATTTTGGATCCAGAAGTCTTATTCTCTATGTTCCTACAAATAGAAGACTTTAGGTCGAGAGGTCCTAGAAACAATTTTTTTTTAACCTAGGATACTGGGTTAAGATGCTCCTAAAAATCCGCGATTGTGGGAAAATGGTCAAAGATAAAATTAAAAAAAACAAAAAAAAAAACAATCCTAAGTTTTGGAAAAAAGAGGTCCTAGAAACAATTTTCTTTAAAGAACCTACTTCTTTGGGCTATGAATTTTAAAATATTCTTCTCAAAAATTCACGATTTTAAAAATATATTTCCCTAAAATCTATGATTTAGGTTCAAGACGCTCCTAAAAATCTATAATTTTGCCACTAGGGACCCCCTAATTGTCTTTAAAAATTCCACGATTTCGGGTCAAGATTTCCAACGAACATTTTTTAAACCCACGGTTTTGCGTGAAGTGGTCACAGAAACAACTTTTTTTTGGGTCAAGACGTCCGGAAAACAATTTTCTAAAAAAAAAAAACATTATTTCGGTCTAAAGGTTCTAGAAAAATTTTATCCTAGAGCTCCTGATAACGATTTTGGCCAAAGATAAAATTAAAAAAAAAAAAAACAATCCTAAGTTTTGGAAAAAGAGGTCCTAGAAACAATTTTCTTTAAAGAACCTACGACTTTGGGCTATGAATTTTAAAATATTCTTCTCAAAAATTCACGATTTTAAAAATATATTCCCCTAAAATCTATGATTTAGGTTCAAGACGCTCCTAAAAATTTATAATTTTGCCACTAGGGCCCCCTAATTTCCTTTAAAAATTCCACGATTTCGGGTCAAGATTTCCAACGAACATTTTTTAAACCCACGGTTTTGCGTGAAGTGGTCACAGAGGCATTTTTTTTTGGTCAAGATACAATTTTCAAAAAAAACCCTATTTCGGTCTTAAGGTTCTAGAAAAATATTAGCGTAAAAAATCCACGATTTTTGTCCTAGAGCTCCTGATAACGATTTTGTTAAATATCCCGCTAAATTGGTCACGGGATCCTAGAAAACATTTTCTTAAAATTTCACACATTTTGGGTAAGCGGACCTTTGAATAATTTTCTTTAAAAAATATCAACTTTTGGTTCAAGAGATCGTTGAAACAATTCTCCGAAAAATCCACATTTAAAAAACTGGACGATTATGGATCCTAGAATTAAGTTTCCCAAGAAAAAAAAAACTCACGATTTTAATCAAGAAACCATTTTCTAAAGAACTCCACGACTTTGAGTCGACAGGACCTGGAAACAACTTTTTTAAATCACCAATGACTTTGAATCAAGAGGTACCTAAGAATTCAGAATTTTTTCTCTTCAAAAATTCCATTCTTCAAAAATTCCATGATCTCGAATTTTTTTCTTCAAAAATTCCATTCTTCAAAAATTCCATGATCTCTTCCACAGAAATATTTTTTTTATTTTATTTTTTTCACGATTGTGGGTCAAATTGTCATTAAAAATATCAAGTTTTGCGTCAATTTTCTTTACAATCAATTATTTTGCGCCAAAAGGTCTTAGAAAATATTTTCATAAAAAATCCCCGAATTGGTTCTTGAGTTCCTCGAAACAAATTGTTAATGGGCCAAGATGAGGAGCCTCTTTGAACAATTTTCTTACAAAAATTCCAAATTTTATGTCAAGAGGTCTTAGATCCGAATTTCTTAAGAAAAACCACAATTTTGTGTCAATCGGTTGTAGGAGCAATTTTATTAAATATAAAGTTTTTTTTTAAAAAATCCTAAAATAAAGTTTTCCAAGAAAATTCACTATTTTGGGTCAAGAGGTCCTCAAAAAAATGCTCGATCCCGATTTTGTTCACGAATTCCTAGAAACAATTTTCTTAAATAAGCTACGATTTTGAGTCGAAAGGTCTTAGAAGTAATTGTTTTCCACCACAATTTTTTTTCAAAAGATCCTTGAAACAATTCTTCGTTTGGCCATTCTTCTGTAAAAATATTCTATAAAAATTCATATAGTCGGTAAATTCTTGACAAAATAAAAAAATTAAAATTGATACCTGGCCAAGAAATTAAAAAAAATAAATAAATAAATAAAAAAGAAGAGTGTTGGCATGTTTGTTCGGGGTGCCAAATTATTTTGTTGTTGCACAATGGTCAGGCTTAATCCCATTATTGTTGTTTTTCATAAACAACAACGTTTGTTTATTAGTGGAGAACGATGGTAATGTTTACCAGGGGGCAAGGCAGGGAATACCTATATTTCGGAAAGAGCCACCAATCCCCATCAGTTGCCTTGTTTTTTGTCTGGGATATTCTCCCCAGTAGTTATTTTGTGAATAACTCTTATGAAAAAAAACTTTTTTTACCCAAGCGACGAGATCGTAAACTCAATAGAAGAGGAACCAAAAAATTAAAAAAAAAACTAAAATTCTGTTGGAAAATCTTCTAAATCTAACAACCGCACTTATATAATACAAAAAATATATTGTAAGTAATCTTAGCACCAGATCTTAGGACAAATCTAATACTATGCACAAAAATTCGACCAAATTGGAGCTAGCGAAAACTTTAGCCGTTCTTCGAACCAAACCGTTTACAAACTTCAAAATATTTTCAAATAATTTCAATCTTTGCCGTTCAACACATGTTACAATTGAAGACTTGTTGATGTAATTTACGGTTCTTGGAAATTCAATGAAGTACTTGGAAGCGTGCTTTTGCCAACCCCCCCCCCCTTCCCTTCACCACCACTTCTGCCTTTATTGGACCCTAATTCTATTGATTTCATTGGGCAACAATAAAAGGCATAACCAGTCAAATCTCTCCTCCTCCTCCCTCCACTCTTCATCAGACTCCACAAATTAACTTTGTAAATCAAACAATTCATACAATGTGCATATGTGTGTGTGGGTGATTGAGTGTGTGTGTAATGTTATTCATATGTGGGGGGGTGGGGGGTGTGTGTGTGTGTTTGTTCATGGGCAATTGTGTAAAGCATTTAACAACATCGTTTACATATCATTAGGTTTTGCCATGTAAACACAAGTATATGTTTATGAATTTTGTTTGTGTGTGTGGCTATGTGTGGGGGTGTGTTTATGAGGAAAGGAAGGTGTTGTTACGGGAAACGGATACGGATGCGGATACGAGGCTCCGGTATTTGTATGTATGTGTGTAACAAGCAGCTTAATTTTGTACAAAACTGTATTATTGTTGTTTTTAGTGTTGCTATTATTGTTCTTCTTCTGCTTCTCGTATTGTGACGGCAGCCAGTTGAATGGTTGCCCTTGTTATTGTTGTAGCTTCTTTTGTCGTCGTTGTTGTTGTTGGCGCTGGTGGTAAACAGTTTGTGTTTATTGCCAGTTAATTTATTAGTTCAATAATTGAAATTTGATTGAATTTAATTACACCGCCATATATTATTATAAGCAATGGACAGCGCGTGATGAGAGCGAGCGTGGGAGGTGGGATGGATGAGTGCTGATGGCTGACTTCGGTGTCGGTGGCAACAGGAGAGCAGGCGGCTATTATTTTATGGCCACAAGCCAACAAACCACAACAAAGTGACTAACGCCAACGCCACCACTGACATTGCCACCAGCCATAACAACAACAACACCACCAACAGTAGCAGTAGCAGCACCACCAAAAACAACAACTGGGCCACAAGACAACAAAAGCCATGACTCTATTTAACCATAATTTGCTGTTGTTGTCATTATCACCATTTGAGCGGCGGGATAATAGCCCCGACAAATTATAATGTTATTTAGATAATTAAACCATTTTAAAATGCGATCATCATCAAAATTCATTCCAATAATCACATAAATTTGTTTATTCATTGTTTTGTTGTTGTTGCTGCTGCTGCTGTTGTTGTGTTTGGGAAAATATTTTAATTTTAGATTTTGGAAAGATAATTAATATTTAATAAGCTCCGGCTAAATTTCGGTGGTGAACAAAGGCATGGAGACAATGGAAAAGTGACAAAATAATGGGGAATATTTTGAGTTGCAAAGTTTGGAAATTGTTTTTGGCTTTAAAATGAAAGTGATAATTTCAAACCAGGGGTGTACACGGAATTGCATTTCAAAACCATTTCTATATTTTCTTCCACGTAATTGCCCATACAAAATATACAAAAAGTGACAGAAAAATACCCATATCGGCAAATCACTTCTTTAAGACTTCTAGAGAAAATGTCCTTTAAAAAAAAAATGTCTCTACAAAACAAATTTGAGGTGTCTCCTCGATCGGCAAGGGGTTTCCATAACTGATTTCCTTCAAAAGACCTTGATAAAAAAAAAATAAAAAAAAAAAACGTTAAAACGTCTTCTTTAGGCGAAAGATCTTGAAAATGTCTTTCTAAAAAAATAGATGGAAACCCTTTAGGGTCTTGTTGAGACATAGGTTTCAACCGACAAAATAACTCTCTAAGGCCTGTTTTTAAACAAAAAAATTTCGAAGTATTTACTTTAAATCATTTTGTAAACACAAGACCTTTAGACTCATTCTGTCGCCAGAAAGCCTCCCAAAAGGCTATATGTCTTTTAAAGGTTTTCTTTGGAAAATAGACCATATAAAATCTTCTATAAAGAAAGCACCTTTCAAAGTCCCTTCAAAGGATATCTATGAAGGGAAGACAGGTCTTTTATATGGAGAAACCCATCTAAAGGTATTTTATGACAAAACTATAGACAAAAGACTTGTGGAAGGTCCTTTAAGGCGTACTGAACATTCAATATTATTCTACAGAGAAGAGGCCCTTCCAAAGCCTTAAAAACAGAGAAGAACTGGAAAGTTTTTCAAAGAGAGAAACGTTAAAGAAGAACCTTCAAAGGCCTTTCATATCTTCTGTGGACAAAACTACTTTTGAATATCTGTTTCAGATACAAGTCATTCCAAAAGCCTTTTAGGGATAGAAGATCATTCTTTATGAAGAAAACACCTGTCGCAGGTCTTCTGCAGAGAGGAACTTTACCTTTGCAGTTTTTCTATAAAGAAAATACCTTTCAAAGAACGAGAGCATTCTTGAAGATCTTCAGATCTTCAGGATTAAGCCTTCTTCAGTCATTCGTTAGAAAGAAGACTCTTCGAGAGTTTTTCTCTAAGAGACAACAAAATATCTTTAGAAGGCCTATAGAACCCTATGGACCCCTTGGTTTCCCTGTCTACCCAACCTTCGCTGGGGAGAAGACTTTTTAAAGGTCTCTTGTAGCAAAATGGTTTTTTAAAAGTCTACCATTCAGAGAAGCAATTTCCAGAAGTCTTGCAAAGACAGACGACTTTTCAAAACAATTCTATGAAAAGAAGACGTTTTCAAGGTCTTCTTCTAAGAGGTTTTCAATACACGGACCACCTCTCAAAACATTGATAGACAGAAGGCTTCTAAGAGATCTATGTGGTTTTCAATAGTCGAAGGTCTTCCATAGACGAAATATCCCTCGAAGTTGTCCTACAGTAGGATTACCTCTTTGACAACCTTAATAGACAGAAAGAATCTTGAAAGTCTTATTTTGAACATTACAGAAAAAAATATTATGTTTAAGAATATGTTTTATAGAAAGAATGTCTCTAGAGGGTCTATACCAGAGAAAGAAAGTTTTCAATAAAAAGGACCTCTAGAAGTCCTCTAAAAGCTCTTCTATTGATAAAAGGTTTCTTAAAGAACTTCTACCGAAAAGAGACCTTTAGAAGGACTTCTTCCGAAAAAAGACCTCTAGCAGGTTTTCGATAAGAAAAATACCTCTAAAAGGTCTTCTATAGAATTAAGACCTGTAAAAGGTCTTCTGTATGAAGAATACCTCTAACAGGTCATCTTTTTCGAAGAAGTTCTCTAGAAGGTCTTCTATAAAAAGAAGACCTCTAGAATGTCTTTCATAGAAAGAATACCTTCAGAAGGCATTCTGTACAAAGAAGACCTCTAAAAGATCTTCTAAAGAGACCTCTGCAAGGGTTTCTGTAGGAAAAATACATCTAGAAGATCTATAATAGAAGGAAGAACTCTTAAAGGTATTCTATAGAAGTTCGAAGTTCTTCTATGGAAAGAATACCTCTGGAAGGTTTTCTATAGGAAGAAGACATCTGGAAAGTTTTCTATAGTAAGAAGAGCTCTAGAAGGTCTCCTTTAGGAAGAAGACCTCTTGAAATCGAGAAGACCTCATCAAAGTCTTATTCAAGGCCTTCAGTAGAAAGAAGACCCATAGAAGGACTTTTATGAAAAAAAAAACCTTTTGTAAGCCTACTAAAGAAAGAAGACGTCTATAGATAGAAAAAATATCTCTCGAAAGTCTTCTATAAAAACATGACCTCTATAAGATCTTCTATGCAAGGAAAACCTCTAGAAGATCCTATATAGAAAAATTATTTTGAAAAATTTTCTCTTGAAAGAAGAAGGTCTTTAGACAGAGAATTTCTCGAAAATCCTATAGTGAGAAAGTCTGTTCAAAGCCTTCTAAAGGCAGAAAACTTATGAAGAACTTCTATAAATATAAGATTTTTTTACAGTCGTCTGTAAGAAGAAGGAGATTTTTGGAGGTTTTTCATGTACTGAAGTATCTTAAAAACCTTTTATAGGACCTCTCGAAGGTTGTCCAAAGAGAGAAGTGGCCTCGAAGGTCTTCTTTATACATATGTCCGCTTGATAGTCTTCTATTAAGGAAAGTCCATTTTAAGATCTTTTAAGAAGTGGGGGTGTTTTGTAAGTCTTCTTGGAGAGAAGACTTTCCAATGACTTCTTCAGCGGAAAGAATGTTTTTGTAATGATTTTAAGGAAAGAAAACAAATTTCAATTTTCAGATAAAATTTAACCTTTTAATTTATTTTTTTTATTTTCTTATTTATGTATTTTTCGCAATTAGTTTTTTTCGATTTATTATTAATGTTTTCCTCACTTTTTCTCCTTATTACCCTTTCTTCCCACAGCCATTACAGAAGAACCCGAATTTACTGAATACATTGAAAATGTAACCGTACCTGCTGGACGCAATATCAAATTGGCGTGTTCTGTTAAAAATTTAGGATCATATAAAGTGAGTCATACTGAAATAAATGTATATACGTACAATTCAACCACTCGAATGGGGTTTGAGAAGCTTGGAATAGAAATGTGTGCTCTATTTCAGAACCTGCAAGAATCTACTAGTTTTGCAATTTTTTTCGATATCATTAGGGATAAATCGGTAGTCATGGTATACATTTTAACATTCTTGAAGCTCTGAAGCAGAGTAGTGATAAACGAAATTTGACAAAAAAAAATAATTTCGAAAATAGATTTACATACGTCTCGTTCGTTGTAATTTTAAGGATTCCATGAAATTTGGTAAAAAAAATAAATAAAGACTAGTTTGGCTGATTTAGGTCATAATTTGAGATATAGGCAGTCCTGGCTATTTTTAAAGGAAAAAAATCCTTAAAATAATTAAATAGCTACCCAAGACCCCAAAGCTTATACAACTTCTCATGGTCATATTTTCCAAAAATGGTCGTCATGTGGAACGCAAATTCCTTTTGATTTTTGTTGTATTTATAGGTCATATTTTCTATATCTAACCTGAATTTCAACGAGTTACCCCAATCTAGTTCATAGTTCAGTACACCTGTTCCTAAACGTATGAGTGATTTAATATATTTTCTATCACTCATACGCAGAGTTTTTACACAAACGGCCGGAGTTCACGGGATTAGATAAGGAGCTAGTTCTTTCGACCGATCGAGATTGGCACAACTCTAATTTAAATAATACCCCCAACACATAGTGTTGTAGGGTATAACAATATTTTTGCTATCGGAAATTTTTTCGAAAAATGTCCATATGATTGGAGGTTATATTCTCTTTTGCTGATCTGTATTTTCCCCACAAGAACTTTCTGAGGCTATCAGTTAAATATTCCATATATTTCATTTCTAATATTTGCATGGATCTCCTCATAGTAATAGATTGATATTTGCAAGTAATATAATTTCAAAGACCCCCTGTGACGTATGAGTGTTGTCTAGCTGCATATAAATTATACGTTCGAACCTCAATTACTTATCGAGTGATTTTTATTAGTTCCGTCTTCTTTTTTTCTCTCCCCCTTTAAATTGCCATGCAATTTCCAATGTTAATTCACCAGATGAACGACAATATTTTGTTCACATTAAAAGAGCAAAGAAAAAAATAAAAAACAACGAAAACTTGGTGGAACAATAAGTCTCAGATCCCCCATTCAATCCATAACCTTTTAACGTTGACACAGCTGCAGATGCAGAGTTTCTTATTGTTGCAAAGGAATCTTTGGCATCAACAGAAATGCCAGCGAAAATAACAATAATGTGACAGTATTGCAAGGCAAAAAACCCGAAAAAAAACGAAGGAGCAAATCGAACAGACAATATATACCCCTACATTATATGAGACTGACTCGATGTGTGTCTGTGTGTGTGTGCTTGTGTTTACTGAGTAAAAGCCATGGATAACTGACAGACAAATGACAGTTGTCGTATTGTGACAAAAATAAATAAAAAAAAAACAACGCCGTTCCATGAAAATGCTAGTTGAGCTGAAGGGGGAACAGAAAAAACATGTTCTCAAAGTATGCCACTTATACACACGCAACATCGTGCAACAACTCTTATTTTTATGTACTACACACAGATCAAGTGTGCGAGTGAGTGTGTGTGTCCGTTAGTCTCTTTCTACCGAAACACATATTGTTGTTTATTTGTTTTGACGCAGTGAAGAGCAATTGTCGAAGGAAAAATATATTTTCGCCAGCGATTTTTTATTAAAACAGGTTGGGATCCGCCATAATCGAATATTGACTTTCATTCTCTGGAATCTAAAATGCATCGAAAATATAGTTCCAAGAAATAATTTTGGTTTTTTTCATTCAAAGTTGGAAATTAAAATTCCTTTGTACTCATACCAAAAAATTAGGGTTTAAAATTAAAAATACCTGAAAACACTATGCACTCATTGAAGCTATCTGAAAACAAGCGGTTCATGTTGTAGGAACTAATGGTAATTGGGAATATGTCGTTTACCACATAGGTAAAATAATAAATATATAACAATTAAATAATTCTCATTCACTTGCTAATGCCGGCCACATATACAGGGTGAGATTAAAAAAACTGCAACCAACTTCAGACTGCTGTCATTTCTAAGCCACTCTTCCGACAGCTGTTAAAATTATTCCAGTGACAGCTCATTATATTGTTTACAAGCGTACAAAAGCATTTTGGTGAGAATTTTCCAGAAAAAAAGTTATTCGTGATTCAAGCGTGATAGTGTGATTTCTTTATATTTGGCTGGAAAACCACAAGTGGCTATCGTTAGAGAACTCCAGCATTTAAATGTGAATAACTCTTTTGTGTCTCGTACCATCGTTTGTTACCGTGATACTGGTAGCGTAGCCCGATGTCAAGGAAGTGGACGGAAGAACACAGCAACATCAGCAAAAATTGTTCGAAAAGTAAAGACGCGACTTGATCGAAACCCACATCACAGGCCCGAAGAATGGCTCGTGAGCTGAACATATCGTAATGTTTCATTTTGCAAATATTGAAAAATGAGCTCGGGGTAAAGGCATTGAAAATCCAAGAAGAACTTACACCACAGCAGAAAGAAAATAGACTCAAAAGAACTAAAGAGTTGCTTCGCTTGGCCGAAAGTGGTGAACTGCCGAATTTGGTTTTATCCGATGAAAAAACATTCGTTGTCCAGCAGTTTGTAAACAAACAAAATGATCGCGTTTACTTGCCAAAGAGGTCAGCTGAAAATTGTGCACCTTAGGTTTGGCCACCAGAACTCAAGCGCCTTCAAGGCCATGGCAATGGTGTGAGCCGCTATACCAGCAGATGGTAGCCCTTTGCTCGTATTAATCGACCATGGCATCAGAGTAAATGACGAATATTATCGCGAAAATAGTCTAGAGGGTGTATTAAAGCCTTGGGCATCTAACATTTTGACGGCTGACCTTGGACATTCCAACTCCTGTCCTCAGCACGCGCCAATCAAGAATGGTTACAAAATGAGGTTCCTCGCTTCATTTCCAACGCACAATGGCCACCAAAATCTCTGGATACCAAACCGATGAACTATTGTGTCTGGAGTATTTTGGAAAGCAAGGTTGGAACTAAAAATACCAAAGTGTCCATCAACTCAAGCAAGCGCTTCGCCGGGAATGGGCCAAAATACCGCAGACCAACATTCGGTCAGTGCTTGACGGTTTCATTAGCCGTTTAAATTCAATAATTCGTTCCAAAGTTGACCTATTCGAACAAATCTAAACTTATTCTAAAATCGGATGCAATTTCCAACATTTTTTGCTTTCATTTTTTATTTCACCCTGTAGTGTTCAGTTTAGGTTACTATGAGACAAGCTTGCTACTGCAGGAAACCTGCCAAAGAGTAGTTACTGATTTTCTGAATCAATTTTGTCCTCTGACCAACAGAATCGTTAGCTGGGAATACATTTTGAACTAGCTCTCATTAAGTTGAGTGGCCGGGCATTTATTTACACAGGTGCCCCGGCTGGTTGTTCCACAGGAGTTCCGTAGTGCTAGCTAACATAGTTTCCTAGCCACTGCAGACGACCCAAACAGCCAAACCGGACCATTCACAGTGAGCTGCAGAACCCGAACAAGTTTCAATCTATCTGCAAAGACCTACCCATCGGCTAGCGAACATATCTCCCGTGAGCTGCCAAACCCCAAACGAGCTCAGATCCATCACAGAAGGCCTGGACATCTTCTCTCGAACGTAGCCACAGTGAGCAGCCGAGACCGAAAAACCTAAGACGACCTGGATATCATAAGGCACGCCTATGAAGACGACGACCTTAAAGCACTCCTATGAACACAACGACCTCAAGGCACGCCTATGAAGACGACGACTTTAAGGCACGCCTATGAACACGATTACATCAAAGTACGCTTATGAAGGCAACGACCTTAAGGTACGCCTATGAAGACGACGATCTCAAGGCACGCCTATGAAGTCGACGACCTTAAGGCACGCCTATGAGGACAACGGCCTTAAGGAACGCCTATGAAGACGACGAGCTTAAGGCATGCCTATGAACACGACGACCTTAAGGCACGCCTATGAAGTCGATGACCTTAAGGCACGCCTCTGAAAACGACGACCTCAAAGTACGCCTATAAAGACGACGACCTTAAGGCACGCCCATGAATATGACGTCCTTAAGGCACGCCTATGAATACGACGACCTCAAGGTACGCCTATGAATATGACGACTTTAGGGCAAGCCCTTTGAAGACAACTACCTCAAAGCAAGTCCTTAAAGACGACGTCCTCAAGGCACGCATAAGAAGACGACGACCTCAAGTTACGTCTATGAAGACGACAACCTTAAGGCATGCCTAAAAACACGACGACTTTTAGGCACGCCTATGAAGACGACGACCTCAAGGTACGCCGACGACCTTAAGGCTCGCCGACGACCTTCAGATACGCCTATGACGACGGCGACTTTAAGACACGCCTATGAAGAACCGCCAACTATTATACTCCATTACCTTCCAATCGTCAACATCCCGAATTTCGACATCACTATGAACCCAGAAATCGTAATTCTCGATCTCTCACACAAATCAAAATCTGGCGACCACTCACAATTTCCCAATTCCCTTCAAGGAATCAACATCCCGATCGTCAGCATTATAATTCGTAATGCTAATGTGCATCCATTACCACCTCATATTCGAAATGTCGGCTAATCACACTTCACATCAACTACCCGAGTATCAATAGTAAACAACCTGGCATCGCTGAATCATAGTTCTCTATCACCCAGTCGTTTACTCTCTTACCTACGAGACATCATAAACATTGTCGAAAGAGACCTTGGCCCTAAAGCCGATTTTCGGAGGAGGTACGTTTTTGCCGTTTAAAAAAATACACCCGCATGACTGAGGTTGTAATTACAGCCGTATCTCGAAACTATTGCCAATACAGGGCCCCCTTTTCTGATGAGCAATTCCATTTTTCAATCTATCAAACAGACCGACAAAAATGAGTTTTTCATATAAAATGTGAAAAATCATCTCTAAATTGAACCAAAATAAAGTTATTGCCCTATATTTTTTTTTTTTTTTTGTATTTTTAGAATTTCAGTCCCATTTTTCAATCGTTGAGGACTGAGTTTGCATTTTTCTCAGGTGATAGTTTTAATAAAAATTACCATTTTTGTAATTCAGAAATTATTCCGAACTGAAATTACTTTTTTACAATTTTTCCATTTAGTTTAGAAAAATATGAATTTGAATATAGCAAATTCCATCCGTTAACATTCCAAAGTTCAACAACCGATTCCATTCCTCAGATCTATAAATAAACCCATTTTAAGAGAATTCGTAGAATTAGGTCCCTGTTAAAATATCCTCGACTATACCTTCGGTCTCTTTCCACATGACTCTTTTTTCACATTCACATTAAGGCACTGATTGTTGTGTGTCATTTTGGTTGAACTTGTGAAAAAATGCAGAATATATTTAAAACAGATGCATGTCTTTTCCAGAGTCCTTCCACTTTTTTTCTACCTCCTCCCCTCTTCCTCTCACATTCCCACCGCAATGCTCCATTACATGTTGGCAATTGTAAATGTGGCACGATTCTCGGTCGGTATTGCCACATGATGAATGTACTGATGAATCCTGTTGAATACTCTATGGGGCGTTCATTTTAATGTGACACAACTGGCTGGCAGACACACTGGCAGACAAACGAACTGTTGTTGTATTGTCTCATGTGAAAGGTACCCCCCCCCCCCTTTTGCATTGCCACACTTGGGGCTAATGTGTGAAAACAAATGTGTCATGGGACTGCAACAATGGAGCCGACAGAATGCATTTGCACCATAGCTCTGCTTTTGCAACATTTGATTTTTATGAAAAATGTTGCGATTAACTTGGTTTAATATTAATTTTCCCCAGAGTTTTTTGTTGTTGCTGTTGCAGTTGTTTTGCCTACACTTGACGGATTCGAAGAGTGGGCATTGAAAAAGTGTGGCATGATTCCCAATTCACTTTCATATCATTGGGCATTTAACTTCATGTGCGTGGCCAGTTTAATGCACAAAAGATTAATTGTGCGAAAAGTCAGTCTGTCAGCCCGGCCGTCAGGTACAATGCCGGGAGACAGAACATTTGTAGGATTGGCTGGCTGGCTGAGTGACTGTCTGTGTGATTCAATAACTCGTTTTTAACAATAAATACTTTTTTCTCTTTGGGTTGACAGTAATCGGTGTTATTATTTATAATATTCCGTTATGGTTGGCCAAGGGCATGGAGGTAGGGGAAAGGGGCGTGAAATCCATTCATCCAATGATGCAAAGGCTTTAATTTTTATTATTATCTGTCAGCAGCGTCACATTCATATTTGTCATTGAAGCAGAAAATTAATTTGTTGCTGACATTGCATGACTGAATGTAATAATAATAATGCCGATGATGATGATCATCATCATTATGGCGTTGGTAATGATGATGATTATGGGAATATGCCTGGCAAAGAAATTCTATGGACAATGCCATCAGTCCTCGTATGAATGTGAAATATTCTCGCCTTTGTCCATCCTCCCAGCAAAAATTCATTAAATAAAAGGATTTAATAATTGTCACTTTGGGATAAATCTATTATGCCATTGGCTGGCTCATAACATCTGGATTTTCTGAATGAACACATAGTCGAGTGGGGTAAAAAAATAAAGTATTCGGAATTGAATTCGAATACAATAATAAATTAAAGGTGTGTTAGGCCTGGATGTAACAAGCTCTGCCATTGAAAATATCGCAAGCCAATTAGAAATTATAGGTCGATATAACCTTCGGAGGTATATTGTTTAAACTTCAATTCTAGATTTACAAAGAAATCTACGAAATCAAAAATTACAAATACCATTTACCAGAGTAACAGAATTTGTCCAACAAACGAATGTATCTCATTTTTATAGAAATATGATAAACCGTAAGGCTTGAAAAAATTCAGATGATCAAATTTAATTTAATAAATAAGCTCTATTTCTTAATTATACCCTACAACACTAGGTGATGGGGGGTATTATAAGTTTGATTGGGCCAAAAAAATGTAACACCTCAAAATATTGGTTTCCCAATATAGGAAAGTGTATGTGGACCTTCCTATCTCGCCGAGCTGAGTCGATCTAACTATGTATGTCCGTCCGTCCCTCTGTCCATGTTAATTTGTAATCACGCTACAGGTCGCAATTATGGCCCGATCCTCACGAAATTTAAAATAGAGGTGGGGTTATGGTCAGAATAGAAGCCTATTTGGAGATGATCGCATAATATTCAGAGCTTAAAATGAACCAAAAACTGAAACATTTCCTGATTTTGCCGGTGTTCTGCAGGTCGCAATTATAGACCAATCGATGCGGAAGTTTGCACGGGGCTAAACTTAGGGCTGGGCAGAAGCCCTCCAATTTGGATGGTCATCGCGTAATATTAAGTGGGTGAAATAGACCATAACAATCAAAATAACAAAAAGACTGACCGTAACGTAAATGCCTATAGTATATATAATATATATACAATGTGTACATGGTGAGATAAAAAGTGCAACAAAATCAAACGCCAAAAAAATGTCGGAAATAACATCAAATGTTGGAATAAGTTTAGATTTGTTCGAATTGGTCACCTTTGGCACGAATTATGGCCTTCAAATGGCCAATGAAACCGTCACACGCTGCCCGTATGTTGCTCGCGGTGTTTTAACCCATTCCCGGCGAAGTGCTTGAGGTGATCGACACTTTGGTATTTTTGAGTGCCAACCTTGCTTTCCAAAATACTCCAGACACAATAGTTCAACGGATTGGTATCCGGAGATGGTGGCCATTGTGCGCTGGAAATGAAGCGAGGAACCTCATGGAACTGAGTCCTGTTGGAATGTCCAAGTTCTGCGGCCAAAATGTTTGCATGTCCAAGGCTTAAATACACCCTCCAGAATATTTTCGAGATAATATTCGGCAATTATTCTGATGCAACGGTCGATTAATACGAGCGGAGAGCGACCATCGGCTGTTATGGCGGCCCACACCATCACCATGGCCGGCCTTTGAGTTCATGGTGGAATTTCAATGGCTTTACCCCGAGCTAAGTTTTCAATATTTGCCGAATGGAACATTGCGATATGTTCAGCTCACGAGCCATTTTTCGGCCACTGCGATGTGGGTTTCGATCAAGTCGCTTCTTTACTTTTCGAACCGTTTCTCCTGATTTTGCTGTTTTTTCCAAATATAAGAAATCACACTATCACGCTTGAAGTTATTCGTGATGGAATAACTTTTTTTCTGGAAAATTCTCACCACATAATATTAACATAATGTCACTGGAATAATATTAACAGCTGTCGGACGAGTGGCTTAGTAATGACAGCAGTCTGAAGTTGGTTGCAGTTTTTTCATCTCACCCTGTATGGAAGCTATATCTAAGTTTGGACCGATTTCTACCAATTTATTTCCTTGGACCAAACAAATGATTTGTAGAAATTGTCATCTCAAGAGGACAATAAATTTCTATAGAAATATGACAAATCGGAAGGCTTGAACCAATTCAGATATATAAATCGAATTAAGTGAGATTTATGAGTATTAAAGCTGGCAATAATTTGTGAGGAAGTTGGAGGTTTTGTCATAGCTCTCATATAGCAACCTTGCCCTATTCTGCATTTAAGGAACATTTTGATGTAGCCCCAATTCCGTCCGATTTTAGGTATTTGAAGCTTTCGATCAGGTTTTCAATCACAAATGGCTATAATTTGGTATTCTTGTTCCCCATAAGGAACGTTAACTCTATTCAAAAAAATTTAGAATCTTCCATGTTTTCATGTACCTGTCATTTAACAGTTGCACCTGATTTTAGGTACTTCTAATTTTGCGAACATATTTTCGATCAGAAATGACTAAAATTTGGTATTGGGAATTTTGGAAATCTGTCTACTTTTTGGAATGTCACTTACCAGCTCACGGTAGCCTCTGCCATATGGCTATAGGAGGAATATATCATTTTATATGGACAACAAGTGGGTCATCGAAATAACGTTTTTGGTATCTTTTGATAAACCCCGTTTCAGGACATTTGGAGTCGATCTAGAGGTGTACATACGTCTGTCTGGCTGACAGGCCCAATCATCATAACATGATATTTTCAATCAAAAATGTCTATAAATTTACCCCCATCCTGCTACATCCGTGGCCCACCCCTACTTTGTATTAGTGCTAGATCAGGTGCGCAAATAAACAATATCAGTCTACTCCATCTAGTACCCCCCCGCAAAGCGCCTGCAGTTTGTATAATCACAAATTAAAAAAAAAAACCAAAGAAAAGTCCGATTATCATCACATTTCCCACATCCCAATATTTCTAACAACTGTATAGCTGGTAAGAAGTTAGGATAGAACAGACCACTACTTCCGCTACCTCCCCCAAACTGGGTCAAAATTTTGAATGATCGTAACTTTTCAACTCATATTTCGCTATTCCATTACATCTATAAACGTCTGTCTATTACGAAGATGGAAAAGATCATACCACTCCTGGTACCTTACCCACAACGGGTTAAAATTTTAAGCGTCTATTACCCTCATTAAATGCAAAATGAACGTTCAACCACAACAAGATCTGGCGTCAAAATGGAGTAGATCGATTCACTATTTCTGGAACCTTACCCACAAAGGGGCAACATTCGGAATATAAGATCCGTTTTTTTTTTTTTCAAACTTGGCACATCCTAATATTTTTTCCAAATCAATATTTAGTGCGTAGATGGGAAAGATCGACCTACTCTCTCTGATACCTTCATCAGTGAAAATTATGTGTTTACGTCTTTTTATTGTTAACACGTTTCCATTCCAAGTCAAAATCTATATATTTTTTATTTTATTAATTTTTTGTTTTTTTTTTGGAAAAGTGTTTGAGGAAGGAATATTCTAGAATCTAGATCGAATATTATTGTAAGTCTCCGAAAAAAAAGAAATTTGTATACTTAATAGGTACCGAATATTATCAATTTTGACCTCATCTGCCTATGGGAAAACTTCAAGAGGTCTTCTGATCATAAAAGACTTTACAAAATTCTTCGGAGGAGAGACCGTCGGACCTTTCACAGGTATTCGAAAATAAGATCCTTAAAAGGTATTTAAAATGGCGCTTGGCTATAAAAGACCTCCAAAAGGTCTATTGTCTATAGAAGAGCTTTGACATTTTTGGAAAAAAAATATAAATCGGATGCATCCATTTCTTTTTAAGGAGAATAAATTAAATGTTTGATATTTTCTGGGAAAAACCAATGTTGCTGACCAATGAACCCAATCCTAGTATTTAATATTTCTTCTTTTTAATACAGCCCGCCTCATCTTTATGTAGAGCATAATAATGCGGATTTAAAATGCAATACTATTATAATCTTTCTTCGTATTCTCTGCGCAGAATAATTTAATAAAACTTAAGAATTTAAAATCAATTTCGATTTTCCTTTTGTTTTTTATTTTCTTTTAATTTTCTTTGAAATCTTTAAAGATACACCAAGACACACTCACACACGTCGACACAAATATATAGCCATTGATGTTGTTATTATTATTCCGGATTCGAATGCATGTGAAAAAGGACTGGAAACAGCAGGAAACTGATAACACGCTATTTAACACAAACACCCGATTCGCACACAAACACACACACACACACTCATAGAGAGATAACAAGAGAACCACACTAATATAGAATGCAACCGACCACAATTGTTGCCAGCGAATATTCAAACAAAAATACAATGAAATAAAATGAAACAAGCGTTTGCAAGTTTCCTTGTGGACGTGTCTCGTTCTCTGTGTGTGTGTGTGTTTTTTTGTGAGTGTACATTGTTAGGAATAACAAAGAGAACGGGTCTTGTTATTGCCCACTAATGGGAATACAAACTAAAAATACAAAGCACCAGCCAAACACACACACGCACACATCCTCCCCAAAGAAAAGCCAGCCAAAAACTGTGAGCCAATCCATATAACCTGGATATTTGGTTCTCGAATCTATTCTGCCAAGCCCCAAATAGAGGGGAGAATGAGCTGTTTTATATTTCATTTTATTCTGTTTTCCAATTTTTTTTTTCATTTTTTTAGAATGGCTGGCTGATAGCCACCAGCCTGCATACAAAATACCATGGACATGCTTAGGGTTTCCTAAACGCATTTATTGTGTGTTCCATTTTCTTTCTTTCGTTCTTTTTTTGCCGAAAACAATGCACCAACAATGTTTTCGCACGTTTGACCAGAAAATATTCCCACACCAGGCCAACCAACACCATCAGAATACCCGAATCGATGGCAAATAAGGCTGGCCCAATTGTTATGGCTAATTTGTAAGAGAATGAAAGCTTCCGCCAGCCATGGTGGGAAACTGGCAAATAAAACTAATTTAAAAAATGTTACCATAATTGCGGTTTGTATTCAATGGAATTTTATTTTTTCCTCCCTCCACTTTTTTTGAAAGGAAGAAATGTAGCCATAAAATTTTCAATAGCTAACACTTGTTCGCATATGCTTTGCAATAATGACGAAGATGTGTTGGCATACGGAATCTTTGCTGACATAAGTGTGTGAAAATAATTCGCTGAAACGTCTTCACCTCAGATGCCATGATCCTGTAACCGGGAAGATTTTTTTCATGGAAGGAAAAAATCAACTTGAGTTTTATGGCATTTTTTTATTTGCAAACAAAATTGCGGAAATTCTTCCAAAGAAACAGTGTTGGGACAGTGAAGTGAAATCAGGAGAATTGACAGCCATCAAAAAAACTTTAAAAATACCGTCGTAAGGCAGAAGATCTTTTAAAGATCCTTGGATTATATGAAGCCCTCTATGGGACTTTAAAATAGCTATAAAAATGCCTACATCTTAGAAAAGTTTTTTAAAGGGTCTTTCGGCTAAAAATACCTTTTGGAGGCTTTTGAATCGGGTTTGGGCTACAAATGACCTTAAAAATACTGTAGAGGTTATATTGCCTTTTTAAGGACTTCTGCCGTCCGAAGACCCTTCGAAGACTATTCATAGCCGGAAGACCTTTTAAAACATTTTTCTAATCTGCAGATATTTTTAAGGTCCTTTATACGTCCCATAGAAGGAGTCATAAAATTCAGGGATCTGATAAAGAACTTACATCTTACCACAACATTTTGAAAATCTTTTAAATGTCAATGTTTTGAAATTTGAAAGCTCTTTAAAGAACAATCGGACTTATGAATATCTAGAATAGACATTCGGATTATATATGTAATGTATAAGCTCTTATGACTATATAAGGACTCAAAGCCATACGATCTGCAGAAAAGATTTGAAAGATCTTCAGACTAAATTCTTGGCACCATAAATGACTTTTAAAAAGATTCTAACTACAGAAGATATTTAAAAAGATTACGGCCTATAGAAGATCTTTGATAGGTTTACGAATTATAGAAGACTCTTAGAAGAACTTCGGACTCTAGAAGACAGTCAAAAGGTATTCTCACCACTTAAAGGGCCCTCAGTCTTAAGAATACCTTTAATTGGTATACGAACTATAGATGGAATTTGCAAACTTTTCCGACTGTAGAACAACTTTAAAAGGTATTCGGTTTAGAGAATAGAGTTGAAAGATCTTCGGACTATTAAATACCTCTAGGAAGTATTAGTACAGTTACTAACCTTAAACAAGATTTAAACTACGCATCAAAGACCTTTTAAATATCTTTGGTCAGTAAAATATTTTCAATGGCTACCTGTTAAATACCTTCGGACCAATGAAGATCCACGAAAATTCTTAAGGGTTTAAAAGACAAAATGTCTTCGGCCAATAAACCTCCTTTAAAATACTTCGAGCTTATAAGGCCTTTGTCGGAGTTTAGAAGAACTCATATATCTACCTAGGCCCCACAAAAGATATTTTATCTTTCTAAGACAAAAGGTCCTTCGAGTGAGAAGACCTTCAGAAATTTTCGGAGTTTAGAAGACCTTCAAAGAGCGTTCGCGCCAAATATGTTCTTTAAAATGTTTTAAGACTGTTCAAGTTCATAATTTACTCATAAGGCTACAGAAAATCTTCATAAATAGTTTATATGTGGAAGGTCCCCAAAATGGCTTTGGAGTATTTAAGTCCTTCAACGGCTCATCTGTCTATAAAAGCTCTTCAAAGGTGTTTTTGCCTAACGAAGTCTTTCAAAAGCTCCGTTGCCTATAGAAAATATTCAAAATGTCTTTTTTCTACAGAAGTTCTTCAGTTTATCTGCCTCTAGAAGGTTCTTCAGACTATAAAAGACTTTCAAAAAAGTTTCGAATTATAAAAATTGTTCAAAAAATCTTAAATGCCTCTGAAAATTGTTTGGTGTAAAGAAGACCCTCAATAGGTCTTCAGAGTTTAGAAGTCCTTCAAAATATTTTTGTGTTATACAAGATATTCACAAGATCTTCAAAAATAGAAATCGCTTAAAAGATCTCGAACGTATTGAACAATTTCGAAAAGTTTTTTGTCTATAGAAGATCTGTAACAGGTGAAAAGGTCATATTTCTGTAAAAGACCTTTATAATGTCTTCGGGACATAGAAGACCTTTGAAATATCTCCAGAAAGATCATAAATCTTCTATATATAAAAGTTCTTTGACCTGCATATAACATTTCATTAGCCTTCATCCTATATGGAAGACCTTCAAAAGTACTTTAAAGACTTTTCAAAAGCTAACTTGGAGAAGAGAAGACCTTCAATAGGTCTTCGGATTATCCTTCAAAAGATTCTTGGGCTATACAAGATATTTATCAGATCTCCGAAAAGAGATCTTGGAAGAATTGAACAACTTCGAAAAGTTGTTGGAGTAGAAGACCTTCAACCGGTCAAAGGTCTTACGTATGTAGAAGACCTTCACAAGTTATTCGGGCCTTTGACCTTTGAAAAATCATCTGTCTTCAGAAAGATCGAAAAATCTTCTTTCTATTAAAGTTCTTCAAGAGACCTTCGACCTGCAAAAAACATTTCAATGGAAAAACTTCAAAAGTCCCCAGAAGTGGATGGAACTCACTCACGACAGAAGATTTGGTAGAACACCTTCAAACTAAGTCCTCTAACGGTCTTATGGTCCCTTGGCAGTAGAACCTCTAGTCTAAAAGTCTTTAAAAGGCCTTATTTATATAGAAGATATTTAAAGGATTTCGGGCTTATAAAGGGGGGTCCCTGTTCATAGCATACCATCTTTACTGCCTCCTCTGAATAGAAAATTCTTCAAATATCTTAATTCTAGTAAACATCTTTAGAAAAACTACAAATTGTTGTAAATAGAAGTTTAGACGAAGATCTATAGAAGAAGTCCTGTGTCTATATCTGTCTATAGTATACCTTTCCAGGACCTTCTGCCTGTATCAATTTTGTATACAAATTTCTATATTCCATCATAATGTACGTCCCCAGATACTATATCATCCACCCATGTGTCATATACATTTGATTGTTTGCTCAATGTTGCCAAGTGTTTATATGTGTGTGGGTGGGTGTGTATATAGGTAACCCGTGAGCTAGTTATTACACTTTGCTAACATGTTTTGCCACTTAAAATTTAAAACAGCAGGCGGCAGGCATCATAACATGGCTGGCAATTCAACAGAGGGAGGAAGGAGGGGGAGGGAGAGAAAAAAATTATGGAAACGCCAACTCGAATAGAAGTTTATATCTGCGGGAAGAACTAACGTAGTTGCATACATCTATAGCGAGTTTTTCCCTCCGTGCCTATGCAGATGCATATATGTATATATACATATGTATTTGTCTGTCTATGTATGAATATTACATCTCTGAATGTGTGTGTTATGATGTTATGAATACTAAATTTGTTACGTTTCCACACGATGACGGTTTTTTTTGCCATAAACCTCAACACATTGAAAAAATCTCTAGAATATCTAGAAGTGTTATACTCGATGTAATAATACATATGTTGCTACACACATACATACACACATTACTGTATAGTTCATCATATGTATCTGCAGTTGTGAAAAGGCGGGGAGGGCGCAAAAATGCAACGAATTGAGACCTCTCATATAGATTTCTTCATCAGCTGCAAACTGCTGTATTAAAATGCAGCCACTGATGTCACGCATCTGCCATGCTTTTTAGTTTGTTTTCATGCTCCCCACTTCCGCGAGTTTTTTCCTTTTATTTTTAGTTTTACTTGAAATACTTGAAGCTATCTTTAATTTTGTGGTATTTTGTTTGGGAAGAAAAATTATCTTTGGAAAATGGGAAATGTTTGTAACATTTTTCTTAATTTTAAAGTGTGAGACAGATATTTTTATGCCTGAAAGACCTGTTACAGCTCTTTTAGGGCAGACGACCTGTTACAGCTCTTTTAGGGCAAGACGACCTGTTACAGCTCTTCTAGGGCCAGAAGACCTGTTACAGCTCTTCTATGGCCAGAAGACCTGTCAGAGCTCTTCTATGGCCAGAAGACCTGTCACAGCTCTTCTATGGCCAGAAGACCTATCACAGCTCATCTACGGCCAGAAGACCTGTCACAGCTCTTCTATGATTAGAAGACCTGTCACAGCTCTTTTATGACTAGAAGACCTGTCACAGCTCTTTTATGACTAGAAGACCTGTCACAGCTCTTCTATGGCCAGAAGACCTGTCAGAGCTCTTCTATGGCCAGAAGACCTATCACAGCTCTTCTACGGCCAGAAGACCTGTCACAGCTCTTCTATGATTAGAAGACCTGTCACAGCTCTTTTATGACTAGAAGACCTGTCACAGCTCTTCTATGACTAGAAGACCTGTCACAGCTCTTCTATGACTAGAAGACCTGTAACAGCTCTTCTATGACTAGAAGACCTGTCACAGCTCTTCTAGGTCCAGAAGACCTGTCATAGCTCTTCTAGGACCAGAAGACCTGTCAGAGCTCTTCTATGGCCAGAAGACCTATCACAGCTCTTCTACGGCCAGAAGACCTGTCACAGCTCTTCTATGATTAGAAGACCTGTCACAGCTCTTTTATGACTAGAAGACCTGTCACAGCTCTTCTATGGCCAGAAGACCTGTCACAGCTCTTCTATGGCCAGAAGACCTGTCACAGCTCTTCTATGGCCAGAAGACCTGTCACAGCTCTTCTATGGCCAGAAGACCTGTCAGAGCTCTTCTATGGCCAGAAGACCTATCACAGCTCTTCTACGGCCAGAAGACCTGTCACAGCTCTTCTATGATTAGAAGACCTGTCACAGCTCTTTTATGACTAGAAGACCTGTCACAGCTCTTCTATGGCCAGAAGACCTGTCACAGCTCTTCTATGGCCAGAAGACCTGTCAGAGCTCTCCTATGACGTAAAAACCTGTTACAGCTCTTCTAAGGCTAGAAGACCTGTTACAGCTCTTCTAAGGCCAAAAGACCTGTTACAGCTCTTCTATGGCCAGAAGACCTGTTACAGCTCTTCTATGGCCAGAAGACCTGTCACAGCTCTTCTATGGCCAGAAGACCTGTCAGAGCTCTTCTATGGCCAGAAGACCTATCACAGCTCTTCTACGGCCAGAAGACCTGTCACAGCTCTTCTATGATTAGAAGACCTGTCACAGCTCTTTTATGACTAGAAGACCTGTCACAGCTCTTCTATGGCCAGAAGACCTGTCACAGCTCTTCTATGGCCAGAAGACCTGTCAGAGCTCTTCTATGGCCAGAAGACCTATCACAGCTCTTCTACGGCCAGAAGACCTGTCACAGCTCTTCTATGATTAGAAGACCTGTCACAGCTCTTTTATGACTAGAAGACCTGTCACAGCTCTTCTATGACTAGAAGACCTGTCACAGCTCTTCTATGACTAGAAGACCTGTCACAGCTCTTCTATGACTAGAAGACCTGTCACAGCTCTTCTATGACTAGAAGACCTGTTACAGCTCTTCTATGACTAGAAGGCCTGTTACAGCTCTTCTATGACTAGAAGACCTGTCACAGCTCTTCTATGACTAGAAGACCTGTCACAGCTCTTCTATGACTAGAAGACCTGTCACAGCTCTTCTATGACTAGAAGACCTGTCACAGCTCTCCTATGACGTAAAAACCTGTTACAGCTCTTCTAAGGCTAGAAGACCTGTTACAGCTCTTCTAAGGCCAAAAGACCTGTTACAGCTCTTCTATGGCCAGAAGACCTGTTACAGCTCTTCTATGGCCAGAAGACCTGTTACAGCTCTTCTATGGCCAGAAGACCTGTTACAGCTCTTATATGGCCAGAAGACCTGTTACAGCTCTTCTATGGCCAGAAGACCTGTCACAGCTCTTCTATGGCTAGAAGATCTGTTACAGCTCTTCTATGGCCAGAAGACCTGTTACAGCTCTTCTATGGCCAGAAGACCTGTTACAGCTCTTCTATGGCCAGAAGACCTGTTACAGCTCTTCTATGGCCAGAAGACCTGTTACAGCTCTTCTATGGCCAGAAGACCTGTTACAGCTCTTCTATGGCCAGAAGACCTGTTACAGCTCTTCTATGACTAGAAGACCTGTTACAGCTCTTCTATGCCTAGAAGACCTGTTACAGCTCTTCTATGACTAGAAGACCTGTTACAGCTCTTCTATGACTAGAAGACCTGTTACAGCTCTTCTATGACTAGAAGACCTGTTACAGCTCTTCTATGACTAGAAGACCTGTTACAGCTCTTCTATGACTAGAAGACCTGTTACAGCTCTTCTATGACTAGAAGACCTGTTACAGCTCTTCTATGGCCAGAATACCTGTTACAGCTCTTCTATGGCCAGAATACCTGTTACAGCTCTTCTATGACTAGAAGATCTGTTACAGCTCTTGTATGGCTAGAAGACCTGTTACAGCTCTTCTATTGCCAGAATACCTGTTACAGCTCTTCTATGGCCAGAAGACCTGTTACAGCTCTTCTATGACTAGAAGACCTTTTACAGCTCTTCTATGACTAGAAGACCTTTTACAGCTCTTCTGTGACAAGAAGACCTTTTACAGCTCTTCTATGGCTAGAAGACCTGTTACAGCTCTTCTATGGCTAGAAGACCTGTTACAGCTCTTCTATGGCTAGAAGACCTGTTACAGTTCCTCTATGGTCAGAAGACCTGTTACAGCTCTTCTATGACTAGAAGACCTTTTACAGCTCTTCTATGACTAGAAGACCTGTTACAGCTCTTCTATCACTAGAAGACCTGTTACAGCTCTTCTATGACGAGAAGACCTGTTACAGCTCTTCTATGGCCAGAAGACCTGTTAAAGCTCTTCTATGGCCAGAAGACCTGTTAAAGCTCTTCTATGGCCAGAAGACCTGTTACAGCTCTTCTATGGCCAGAAGACCTCCTACAGCTCTTCTATGGCAAGAAGACCTGTTACAGCTCTTCTATGGCACGAAGACCTGTTACAGCTCTTCTATGGCAAGAAGACCTGTTACAGCTCTTCCATGGCCAGAAGACCTGTTTCAGCTCGTCTATGTCTAGAAGACCTGTTGAAGGTCTTCTACGACTTAGAATTTAATAAAATTTCAAATTTTCTCCAAATAATTTAATAAATCTCCCTTAACCATTAAATCATTCAAATAATTTATGGCCCTCAGACTTTGTGTCATCATGAATATGTTTTGCATATTTAAACTATGATTCGGTTTATAGACTCTCATCCATCATCGAGGGAAGTTAATATAAAAACGCAACAACACGGAGACAACCGCAATAATGGCAAACAGAATGATTATCATTTGTTTTATAGACATCATTACAGATAATGTCACTCTCTCTCTCCCTCTCTCCTTTCCTCTGCACCATCACCACATCCTTGGCTGTGAGACTAACTGACTGACCCCAAAAATACATGGACATGGACACTGGCTGATGGTGGGTTGGATAAAAAAGTAACAAATATTGTCACAAGTTGTGGCCATGAGCAGATGTTACACATCATGTCAATGATACATGGATATCTACAAACACTCACACTTATACATTTTTATTTTAGATTCCATTAAAGGGGAGTCATTCTAGCCATCCTTGGTCTATGATGATGATGATTTTACAATCAAAATTCTTTGCCATAAAAATCTTAAATTTTATCTACACTTTATAGTTCCATGGGGAAAGGGAGTGAGTGGGGAGCAGTTCGATGGAGTTCCATGAAAATGATAAATGACAAATCAAACATTTAAAGTAAATGACTAACTTGACAATATGGAAATTTCTGTCATTTTTTTCTCTCTCTTTCTTTCCTGCATCGTATCCTTTGCGTCATTGGTGGGGCGCTGGCTGAAAGGAAGCAAGGAAGGATAAAGGATATGTCGTATGTGAAGAATTGTATTTCTTGTTTTTATTGCCTTCATGTGTTATTATGTGTTTTATAAGCTCCACTGCTATTGTTTTGGATTTTCAAATTGTTGTCTGGCAAATATGCATGTTCATGTTAATGTTTCGGAAACGACTGTGAAATGTGACGAAAGTGGGTGTATGTGTGGGTGTGCATCTCTGTGTGTGTGTGTGTGAAATATCGTATTGAGTTCGTGTGCCTGTTTGGGTTTTAAAAAGATGACAGCAAGAAACATATTGGCAAAATTTATTTATATTTTCCTACACGAGGTGGGGAGTGGAAGTTTTAAGCCACATTCAAGTATAATATTTAATCTCAATGTTAAGATTTCGGAGATTTTTGGTATATTTTTGGACAAATGCAGGGTAAATTTAGAGGGAGTTTGAATTTAAAGTTGAAAGCACTACTTACCTCAATTGCCAATGCAGGTCCATGTCAGTTTCCCACTCAGTTTTCTTTATTGGAGCCGTATCTACTGAAATTTACCATTCGATGCTATTTTTTTCATTGTGGGCTCTGATAAGGACAAGGAAATACTTACCTCAATTGCCAATGCAGATCCATATCGGTTTCCCACTCAGTTTTCTTTATTGGAGAGGTATCTACTCAAATTTACCATTCAATGCAACATTTTTCATTGTGGGCTCTGATAATGACAAGGAAAGTTATGGAGGGAAAATATAAATGCTATTATTAAAATAGTCGTTTTTATACTGAAGCTAGCAAGTGACCGAAAAGTTCACCTCAGAACTTTAGATTCTTTGCAACAGCTCGTATTAGACTTTTTAGTACTTTTGACAAACATTTTCATCAATCATCGTTCTAAATGTTCAGACTTGCAAGGTTTTATACATTATTTATGTTTTCCCTTTTCGGAAGAGAAGGAAAATGTGTGCACAAAAAAATCTTCAAAATTTTTATTTTGGACCCACATACAATTTTTCAGTCCAAAACTATTTCAACGTCTCCATATGCAAACCCCTCAGAAACCAATAGTGACCTCAATATAAAATTTCAGAAATTCAGATATATCCCTTAACCCAATACCAAATTTCGTTCAATTTAGTACTTTTGGACTTAGAAAAAAGAGATGCCTCCATATCCGAATCCCAGAAACCAACAGTAACCTCAACATCAAATTCTAGGACTTCAGCTCGGACCCAACGGCACATATTGTGGCATTTTGCACGTTTCGTACTTTCATAGTACACAATTCCAAAACCATCTTCTTATCTTAACAACAGACACCAACAGTGACATCTATATCAAATTTCAGGATTCTAGCTCTATACCTTCATCCAATACAAAATTTAGTACTGTTACGTACGTTTCGTACAATTATAGTACATATTTTCACAACCATCTTCATATTTTAATTCTAGATGGAAACAGAGACCTCAAAAATAAATTCGTACTATTTAGTAGATTTCTACAATTATAGTACACATTTTCAAAGCCATCTCCATACCTCGATTCCAGATACCAACAATGACCCCAATATCAAATTTCAGGATTCCAACTCTATGTCTTCATCTAATACCAAATTGAGTACATTTAAGTACTTTTCGTACAATATAAGTACACATTTCCAAAACCACCTCCATAACTTATCAATAGAAAATTTTCGCATTCCAGCTCTATACCTTCATCCAAAACCAAATTTAGTACTGTTTGGTACTTTTCGTACCATTATCACATTTTCACAACCACCTCCATATCTCAATTCTAGATACCAACAGTGACCTCAATATCAACTTTCCGGATTCAAGCTCTATGCCTTCACCTACTACCAAATTTGGTACTATTTCGTACTTTTCCTACAATTATCGTAACACATTTCCAAAATCATCTCCATGTCTCGATTACAGATATCAACAGAGACCTCAGTATTAAATTTGAGAATTCCAGCTCTATGCCTTCATCCAAAACCAAATTTAGTTCTGTTTGGTTTTCAAATCCACTTCCATATCTTAACCACAGACACCAACAGTGATGACTATAACAAAGTTCAGCTCTATTCTTTCACCCAATACTAAAGTTAGTACAGTTTGGTAATTTTCGCACAGTTGCAGTACGCATATATAAAACCAGATCCTTCTCTCAACCACAGACGACAACAATGACATCCATATCAAATTTCAGGATTTTAGATCTGTAACTTACCCCATTTCTACATCCAAACCAGGTCCTTCTCTCACTACAGCTCTATTCCTTCATCCAATACTAAATATAGTACTGTTTGGTACTTTTAGTACAATTATAGTACACATTTCCAAAACCATCTCCATATCTCAATTCCAGATACCAACAGAGATCTCAATATTAAATTTGAGGATTCCAGTTCTATTCCTTCATCCAATACTAAATTTAGTACTGTTTTGTACTTTTCGTACAACTACAGAACACCTTTTTAAAACCATCTCCATATCTCAATTGCAGATACCAAGAGAGGATTCAATAACAAATTTAAGGATTCCAGTCCTATCCTTGCACCCAATATTAATTTGGTACTAAATAGTACTTTTTGTACAATTATGGTGCAGGGTGAAATACAAAAACTGCAATAAAGTCGAATGCCATAATTTTTTTTTAATTTTTATTGAATGAAAGCAAAAAATGTCGGAAATAGCATCATATTTTAGAATAAGTTTAGATTTTTTCGAATTGGTTACCTTTGGCACGAACTGTGGCCCTCAAACGACCTATGAAACCGTCACACGCTGCCCGAATGTTGCTCTGGGGTATTTCGGGTCATTCCCGGCGAAGCACTTGCTTGAGTCGATCGACATTTTTGTAGTTTTTAGTGCAAACCTTGCTTTCCAAAATACTCCAGACACAAAAGTCCAACGGATTGGTATCCGGAGATTTTGCTGGCCATTGTGCGCTGGAAATAAGCGAGGAACCTCATTTTGTATCAATTCTTGGGTGGCGCGTGCTAAGTCTTGTTGCAATGTCCAAGGTCTGTTTACGTGTCCAAGATTTTAATACACTCTCCAGAATATTTTCGCGATAATATTCGTCATTTATTCTGATGCCACAGTCGATAAATACCAGCGGAGAGCGATCATCGGCTGTTATGGCGGCCCACACCATCACCATGGCCGGCGCTTGAGTTCTGGTGGCCAAGTGAAATTGCACATTTTCAGCTGACCTCTTTGGCAAGAAATTTGTTTGTTTACAAACTCCTGAACAACGAATGTTTTCCCACCGGAGACGGAGAAAACCAAATTCGGCAGTTCACCACTTTCTGCCAAGCGAAGCAACTCTTTAACTCTTTTGAGTCTATTTCTTACTGTTGCGGTGTAAGTTCTTGCACTTTTTGAAATTTCAATGGCTTTACCCCGAGCTCATTTTCCAATATTTTCCGAATGGAATATTGCGATATGTTCAGCTCACGAGCCATTTTACGGCCACTGCAACGCGGGTTTCGATCAAGTCGCTTCTTTACTTTTAGTACCATTTCTGCTGATGTTACTGTTTTCTTCCGTCCACTTCCTTGACGTCGGGCTACGGTTCATTTACTTGAGGGTCGGTGAAAACTATTCTTTAAAAAATTCAGGCTTATTGATGTTAGAGTTCGTGAAAAAATATTCCTTAAAAAGTCCAAGCATATTGAACATAGAGTTTGTAGAAAAATATTCTTTAAAAAATTCAAGCACATTGATTTGAGACTTACTTCCAGGTTTATTGAACATCCACGTTTATTTGTTAGATGATCCTTAAAAAAATATTTTTTTAAAGAATCCACGTTTATTTGTTAGATGATCCTTGAAAAAATATTTTTTTAAAAAATCCACATTTATTGAACTGAGAGTCCTTGAAAAAATATTTTTTTAAAAAATCCACGTTTATTGAACTGAGAGTCCTTGAAAAAATATTTTATTTTTTAGATGGTCCTTGAAAAAATATTTTTTTTTTTTAAAAATCCACGTTTATTTTTTAGATGGTCCTTGAAAAAATATTTTTTTTAAAAAAATCCACGTTTATTTTTTAGATGGTCCTTGAAAAAATATTTTTTTAAAAAATCCACTTTTATTTGTCAGATGATCCTTGAAAAAAATTTTTTTTTTAAATCCACGTTTATTAGTCAAATGGTCCTTGAAAAAATATTTTTTTAAGAAATCCACGTTTATTTTTAGATGGTCCTTGGAAAAATATTTTTTTAAGAAATCCACGTTTATTTTTAGATGGTCCTTGAAAAAATATTTTTTTAAAAATCCACGTTTATTTTTTAGATGGTCCTTGAAAAAATATTTTTTTAAAAATCCACGTTTATTTTTTAGATGGTCCTTGAAAAATATTTTTTTAAAAAATCCACGTTTATTTTTTAGATGGTCCTTGAAAAAATATTTTTTTTTTAATCCACGTTTATTTTTTAGATGGTGCTTGAAAAAATATTGTTTTAAAAAATCCACGTTTATTTTTTAGATGGTCCTTGAAAAAATATTTTTTTAAAAAATCCACGTTTATTTTTTAGATGGTCCTTGAAAAAATATTTTTTAAAGAATCCACGTTTATTTGTTAGATGGTCCTTGAAAAAATATTTTTTTAGATGGTCCTGGAAAAAATATTTTTTATAAAATACACGTTTATTTGTTAGATAGTCGTTCAAATATATTCTTAAAAAAATCCACGTCTATTGATGAGATGGTCTTTAAAAATATTCTTTAAAAAATCCATTTTTTAGATGGTCCTTGAAAAATTTTCTTTAAAAAAATCCACGTTTATTTAGGTCCTTGAAAAATGTTCAGTATCACGGTAACGAGCGATGGTACGAGACATAAAGATTTATTCACATTTAAATACTGGAGAGGTCTAACGATAGTCATTTGTGGTTTTCTAGCCAAGTATAAAAAATCACACTATCACGCTTGAATTCCATCACGAATAACTTTTTTTCTGGAAAATTCTCACCAAAATGCTTTTGTACGCTTGTAAAAAATATGATAAGCTGTCACTGGAATAATTTTAAAAGCTGTCGGACGAGCGGTTTAGAAATGACAGCAGTCTGAAGTTGGTTGCAGTTTTTTCATCTCACCCTGTATAGATTACTTCCCTCAGCCCTTTTCTTCCTAACCCTCGCATAATAGAAAAACATGTTTTCCAATATGTTCATGATAAGGATATTTTTCAAGCGAAACCAGCGATGACAAAGAGGAAGGACAAATCGTCAAAAACCTACCTTCACAAACACTCTCACTCACACGCATACAAATCGCCTCAATATGATACATCATATTGAGTGAAAAGTGTTTAATAGCCTGATGTTGTTCAATGAAGACAAAGATGACTAGGACTTTTGCGGAAGGCAAGGATCAAAGGATGGCGAAGGAAATTCGGAAAATATTGTACATCATCAGTATTAAAACATTATGACAAAATGGATGGTCTATTATCTACGACATGGAAAATATTTGTGACATGGGCTCCGGAATACAAATAGTTGTGACAGAAAGTGGAAGGGAGGAGGAGAAAAACGTGCACTTTTTTGAGCTTTCGAAAATTTTAATATTTTTTTCTAAAATTGTTTTTTTTTCGCTCTCTCTATTCAAAGTTTACCATTTTGTTAGTTTATTGCTTTTATTGCATAAATAACAACTGTCTAGCTGCCGTTTTTTTGCTGTTTGCTGTTCGTTGGCTTCCTCACTTTGACAAATTGCCTAAATTACATATCGTTTACCGCATTTGATGAAAGACTTGAGGGCTACATTTGCCACATCGAAGTCATGTGACTTCGTTGTTTTCTTTGCAGCCACCATTTTTTCTCGTTTTTTTCTCTTCGTCCTTTGTCTTGGTGCGCTTCGCAGCAAGGCTCATAGAAAAAAAAACGTTATTTGCATATTTTATAAGTTGCCTGAAAGTGGTGTCATCAAGAAAAAGTGCTGCGCTTAAACGGTCTGCCGCACTTTGCCGGTAAAAAAGACAGCACTCACACAACGATTGCGAGCGACTTCATTGTGTGTGTGTGTGTGTGTGTGTGAGTGAGCGAGAATGGCAGAAGGGAAACGCAATGACATTTTGCTGTTCATATAGTCATTTATCAAACTGTTTCATGCCACAGCAACAACAGCAGCAGCAACAACAATGGAGACACCGCCGCAGAAACAAGTTTGCTAACCTTTGGTCATAATATATTCTTTTTGCTGCGAGTCAGCAGTTAACCAAGGTGGAACATGTTATCTAAAAAGCCACACAAGATGGTTTTATTGCCGGTTTAATGTTATTCCTACTCCTGTCGTTTGCTCCGCTGCTTTTTTAGCTTTTTCTTGTCTCCGAGCTATGACTGATAAATGCTCTTTTTTAGGAAAATTAACAACTATCGAAAGACAAAGAAAGACATGGTGGAAGGTCATATTACAAGACATAAAACGGGACAAGGTATGATGGAAATTTTAATGACTTTTGAGGGGGGACATTCTTTACAAATTCACGATTATGGTCAAATATTCTTAAACAGTCTCTAATTTTTATCAAATAATTCTTCAAAATAAAACGAATTTTGCCAAAAAGACAAAAAATACAAATATTTACCATAAATATAAAAATATTCCCTACAAGTCTAAAAAGTCTACTCTTTGTTCCGAGTAATTCCTCAAAATTATCGTTGCATTTTTCTATTATAAAAATATCGATGATTTTCTTATCACAAAGTTTTTGACAATTGTTGCATGAAAGTCCTTTAAATAAACTATTATTTTTGAATACGAGGTCAAGCAAATCCAAAAATGTTTTTTTAAGAAAAAAAAAAAAATAAGGATTCTGTAAGATCCGCGATTCTGTAAGATCCACAATTTTTGAAGAAATGAACAATTTTCAACAGGAAGTATTAAAAAATCAACGAAAATATTGACGATGTAGTCGAGGACAAATTTAAATATTTTTAATCCTCCAAGACTCTTAGTTGGATAGTCTTAAAAGAATCCACGATTTTGTTAAAGGTATTTTTTTTTTAATTCCAAATATAATATTATATCGAATATTGATAATAAAATAATCAAAATACCGTATATCGTGATATGGAAACCGTAGACCAATATGGACAATGTTCTGACAACGGTCTGACCATTATGAATTACAAATACCGAATTTTTGAACAAATCCGATAAAAATGTGGCCTAAAATTTCAAAATACCGAATATCGGGAGTTACGATTGCAAATACCAAATTTAAAACAATCCGTAGAAAAATGTGGTTAAAATGATCAAATTACCAAATATCGGGAGGTACTGTTAAATGGCGGCTATAGGAAAACGTGGAACAATATAGACAATGTTCTGCCATCAGAGATAGAACACGTTACAAACTCTAAATAGCAAATTAGGAAAATTTCGGTGAAAAATTTGACCTAAATCGTGATAATACGGAATATTAGGATACGCCGATATTTGGGGACTATACGAAAACGTGGACAGAACTACAAACCATTCTAGACACAATATAAAATATCGTGGCAAGTTTCAAAGCTCGACGGCAAAAGTTTTGAGCTGCATCCTGGTTCTAACTAAAAAAAGGACGGACTTAGAATTTTATGCTGATCGACTTAGAATTTTATGCTGATCATGAATATACTTATAGTTTATGGAGTCTTCGAGGAATATTAAGAGGTGTTCCAATCGAAATGACAAATTAAATATACCCTCCTGACCTGTATAGAAATACTCCCTTATAAACAGGATGTCTTTCAAAAAAAAAAAAAAAATAATAATAATAAACAAAAATAAAATTATATCAACGATTTTGGTCACGGAGTCCTTGAGAAACTTTTTTTCAATCCACAACTTTAGAGGTCCTTAAAAAGTATATTTTTATAGTCAACAATTTTGGCCAGAATGGCTTTGAAAAATCCACTAAGTAATCTCAAAAGCATTTGAAAAAATCCATAACTCTTTGACAGGAGGTCCTTGGTTTTTTTAATTCTATTTTTTTATGAAAATAATAATTTAAATTTTTTTCAGGAGATACGTAGAGAATAAAAGTGCTATATGTTTCTTCAGGATTGTCATAAAAAATGGGCAAAAATCTACGGTTTTTGGTCAAGTGGTGTTCATAAAAAAATTCTTAAAACCCGACGACTTTTCATCACGAGTTTCTTTCAAAAATCTTAAAATACTATTATTTTTTATGAAAACAATTTTTATAAGAAATCTCTACTTTTTTATCCAGGATTAATCCAGGATTAATGACCAGTTATATATAACCTGGAGATTCTTGGTTCAAGATTCTAAAAAGTCCATGACTCTTGTCATTATGTACATAAAAAATATTTCTTAAAAAGTTCACAATTTACGGTGTTTGAAAAAAATATAAACAAATACGATTTATTGTAAGAAAATCCTTTAAAAAGTTCCTAAAAATTCGGAAGCTTTAGTAGGAAGTCCTTTAAAATATATAATAAACATCACGTATGGCCCATTAATTTTCTTAAATACTATGTTTTGTTAAGACGTCCTTAAACAAAATCTCGAAAAAAATTATTATTGAAAATCCACAAGTTTTGGTCAGTAGGTACGACCAGTACGATTTTTAATCACAAAGTCCCTAAAAGAAATCTTACCAATTCTCGACTAACTTTAATCTGTGAAAAAAGTTCTTAAAAAATTCACGATTTATAGTCATAAGGCCATTCCTAACAAGTTCGGAATATTTGGTAAGGATGTTTATAAAAAATTCTCAATAAATTCTCGGTTTTTTGAACAGGAAGTCCTTGCAAAAATCTTTTTTTCTTTTTTTGGTCATTTAGAAAGTACTGAAAAATTTAATCTACAATTCATGGTCAGGAAGTTCTTGAAAAAATGTCTTAATAAAATCTAAGATGATGATTTCTTAAAAAAAAAAAAACCAAAAAAAAAAAATCAAGATTTATGGTCTGACAACATTTTTTAACAAAATACATATTTGGTAAGGATGTCTGTGAAAAAAGTCATAACAAATCCTCGAACTTTGGTGGCGAAGTCCTTGAAAAAAAATGATTTTTGGTCATTTAGAAAGACCTTGAAACAATATAAAAAAATCTTAGAAATCCACAATTTAAATATATGGTCAGGAAGTTTTTGAAAAAGAAATGTTTAAAAGTCTGTGAAAAGAAAGTCCTCTATTTACGGTGAGGGGTATTTCAAAGTTTTTTTTTTTTTTTAAATATCATAACAAATTAAAAAAAAAAGAAAATGTTATGTATTGTCAATTAGGAGGTCCTTGAACAAACCAAGACGATGATTGGAAGTCCACGAAATTTGGTAAACAGGTCCTTCAAAAAAAAAACTTAAAAACATGTCCTTGTCAAATGCACGATTTTCAGTAACAAGTTCTGCAGAAAAAACTTAAGAAGTAATCGATTTATCATCAGAATATCCTTCAAAAAAAGCACGATTCATGGTCAGAAGGTACATGGCAAAATTAAATTAAATTAAAAAGTCCACGATGTTCATGAAAACAAATTCAAAACAAAATCACAATTTTTGGCCAGGATAACAATTCTTTCAATCTATTTCAGTACACCCGTTCATAAACGTATGAGTGATCATATAAATTTGTATATATTTGATATTACTCATACGCAGAGTTTTCATACAAACGACCGGACTCCACAGAACTAGATAAGGAACTAGTTCGCAGGTACTTGAAAAAATCAAAAAATCTAGGATTCAAGGAAAAATTAAAACATTCTTTCTTGATCGACGAAAAATTCACCGATTTTTTTAAAAAAAATCATATTTTTTGATCACAAAAAATGTAAGATCACTTCCTGCAATATATTTTTCAAAATCCACGATTTTTGTTTTCAAGAGGATGCTACAGGCTATATACAAATAAACCGCTCGTGAAAGAGATCACGACTAAGTAAAGTATTTGAATTATTTTAATAATCCAAAGTCCTTTAAAAATATTCTAAAGGAATCCCCAAATTGAACAATATTTTCGAAAATTTAAGAGTTTCACTTGATGTATACATATTGCCTGCAATTTAGACACTTTTTTATTAAGCTAAAAAAATACGGTGTTTGGCACTGCCGGAAATTTTATTATTGAAATTTTTGACAAATTTCTATTCTCTATTGTTGCCTCAACTTTTTCGAGATATGCAATTAGGAATCAAAAGTTGAATCAAATCAAACCAAGTCAGATTATAAATATAAATCGGTTGGATTGTCGGGAAACACACAATTATTTTTAAATGTTAATAAGGTTTTAAACGGAAAACACCTTATTACAATGAAATTATCCTCTTAAATAATGTATTCAATTACAGTGAAACTTAATTTATTTTTAATTATATTTCTTAAAATGTCAACCGAAAAAATCGGCATTCAAAAAAAATTAAATGTCTCTCATTTTACCCAACATGGCAACAAAACCAGGGTTTCCTGTTCCTGGCAAGTTCGTCTGCACTTCACCCACTTCCGTTTCCTTTGTGTGTCAACTGTCGCTTTGCTTGTTGGCTTGTTTGTTTGTTTGCTTGTCCGCCTGTTTGCTAAAGGTCGGCTAAGCCTAAGGGTATTGGATTTCCATCGCTAACAACTCTGGGTGTTCTTCCATCCTCCCCCGACCTCCCTAATTTACAAGGATTTCCCTGCTGGCACTTTTTACATGTTTTTAATTTGCATATTGAACTTTATCGCTAACAATACAAATTTCCCCACATGGCAGCAGACAAAAAAACCCGACCAATTCTCCTCCATTGGCAATAGGCAACAAGGTAACATATTGCATAACAAAAGGACCCGGAATGTTTTTTTGTTTGTTGGTCATTTAGCAGATACAATGCATACGGCGAGTGGCTGGCCAGTTGGTCACTGATCCAAACAGCCGGGCAATGAAATCGGCTTGTTAGCTGGGGAAAAAAAAGAACCAGGCATGTGAAATAAAATCTCCACTATATTTCCTTTGTCCTCCAACCAAGGGGGGATGGGTGAGGAGAGACAATTTGTTGGAAGCAACTCCCCACCTCTCTCCTGGGGCGTTGCCAACAACATATAGTACGTCATATTAAAACGTTGTATTTCTATTGTTTTTTCAGAGGCGAGAGGCGGCTAACAAAATCATTCGTTTGTATTACCTATTTTTTTGCGGGTGAGGATGTGAGTGTGGATTACAAAGGGCATAGTTTAACACAGACCCAGTTACACTAAATGTTGTTCACAGTCGTCATTGGTGTTGTTGTTGTCAGTGTTTTTGTGGTGGTGTTATTCATTGCCAGCCATAAATCACTTTGAAATCGATGGCAATTTCAATTGGTTTGGGGATTTAATGGCTGTAAAACACTTGAAAACACTTACGCCGCCTCTCAACTCGACTGCTCACAAAACGTTCGCTCTATTGAGCGAGTCAGTGAGTGAGCGGCTGAGTGAGTGGGTAAGTGAGTGATCACAAACAATCAAATTGAAGTTGAAGTACTAACACCAACACCACTGCAATGACATGACAACATATGAATAAAAATAATTGTGTGTGTGTGTGGATGTGTGCCATTTTTACAACCATAGAAACAGGCATCACATCTGAATGCGGAGGTTGCGAAATAAATGTGAAGTATTAAGGTTGCGGTTGGCTTACAAATATTAAAAGCTTGGATGGGGAAATAGATTTTCGTGCAAAACATGTTGAAAACTATTGAAATGGTCTTTTGCCTCGGGCAGTTATGGTATTGGTTGCAATCGATTATGAAAATATTGAAATTTTTCAATACATGGTTCACAAAAAAGATTAGGCGATCCACATTGCACACCCTCATTCGAATAGGGTCAGAAGCAATTTTTTCTTTTTTATAATATTAAAAACAAGTTAAAAAGCCGTAAGTTCGGCCGGGCAGAACTTTGAATACCCTCCACCATTTGAACAAATTTGGAAATTTTCAAAAAATTAAATCAGTTAAAAATTCTATTAAAATCTTAAAAATACCGAATATAGCTATTATATTGGGGTCTACACGATGTGGACCTACATAGGCATTGTTGTCATGAGCCATTACGATATTCAAAATCGAAACTTGAAGTAAACGGTGAATAATGTAACTAAACTCATCAAAATACCGTGTATATGGAGGTACCGTTATATCGGAGCTATACGAAGATCTGGATCTGCACTGACAATTTTTTTTTTCACAGCCTGTAGCATCCATTACGAACTTCAAATACGACATCTCAAACAATTCCGCTGAATAATGTCGCTAAAATCATCAAAATACCGAATATAGGGAGGTATCGTTATATGGGGGCTATACGAAGACGTGGGCCCGCACAGACAATTTTCTGTCTTAGGCTGTAGGATCTATTACGAACTTCAAATACGTCATCTCAAACAATTTACTCACAGAAATTAAAATCAACAAAATACCGAATATCGGGATGTGCTGTTATATGGGGGCTATATCAAAACATGGACCTGCGTAGACAATTTTCTGGCTTAGGTTGTAGTATGCATTTCGAACTTCAAGTACTAAATTTAAAACAATTCCGGTGAATAATGTCGCTAAAATCATCAAAATACCGAATATCGGGAGGTACCGTTAAATGGGGGCTATACGAAGACGTGGACTTGCATACACAAATTTTTGTCATAGGCTGTAGTACCTATTACGAACTTAAAATATGAAATTTATAATAATTCCGGTGAATAATGTCGCTAAAATCATCAAAATACCGAATATCGGGAGGTACCGTTATATGGGGCTATATGAAAACGTGGGCCTATATGGCCCATTTACGAACTTAACCGGCATACTGATCAAGAATACTTTGTTGGGTCTGACATGAGTATTTCGAGGAGTTACAAACGGAATGACAAAGTTAATATACCCTCCATAGTATGGTGGAGGGTATAACAAGTGAATCCACAGGGCCAAATTTTAAATGCCCTCCACACTAGAAATTTTCAAATTTTGAAAAAAAAAAAAGATCGGTTGAAAATTTATATTGCAAAAATCATCAAAATACCGAATATCTGGAGTTAATGTTGCATTGAGGCATATACGGAGTAGTGAACTTGTATATACAATCTTCTGCCATAGATTGCAGTACCCATTAGGAACTTCAAATTTGAAACAATTCCGGTGAATAATGTAGCTAAAACCATCAAAGTACCGAATATAGAGAGATACTGTTTAATGGGGCCTACACCAAAACCTAGACCCGTACATTTAGCCCATTTCCAATACCAAAAGTGCTGCAGACCTTACACACATCTGAGTAAAATTTTATCAACCCACTTAATTTCGTTCGGAAGCTAGAATGATTTCCACAAACGAACAGACAGACGGACGAGCATCGCTAAATCGACATAGAATTTTATGCTGATTAAGAACACATATATACTTTGTGGGGTCTAAAATGTATATTTCGAGGTGTTACAAATTGAACGACAAACCATCCATTCTATGGTATAGCAGTATAGCAGTTTTAAACCGCATGCATACATAGAATTAGAATTTTATTATTAGATTCAGAATTGTAATTTCACATCAAAATCAAATTATTCAAAAAAATTTGAAATATCATAGTATAAGATGGGAGTGCCGATTTGACGAAACTCGTATCAAGTTTGATAGATCTCGCTATAATGTCTTCTTCTGTTACCTCTCGAACAAGACTTTATTAATTTCGAACTGTTTAGATTTCATGGGATCGACATTTTTCCTGGCCACTCTCAAACTTTGCTGCAAAACACTGAAAAAGGTGTGTGTAACAAGAAAACAAAATCGTTTCAGCAGCATATATCTGCATTAGTAGATTCCAATTTCCTTCACTCCTAAATGTTGCTTAATCCTTTAAAATACAGGGTGAGATAAAAAAACTGCAACAAAGTCAAACGCCATAATTTTTACATTTTTTTTAATTTTTATTGAATGAAAGCAAAAAAGTTCGAAAATAGCATCACATTTTAGAATAAGTTTAGATTTGTTCGAATTGGTCACCTTTGGCACGAATTATGGCCTTCAAACGGCAAATGAAACCGTGACATGCTGCCCGAATGTTGCTCCGCGGTAATTTGGCCCATTCCCAGCGAAGCGCTTGCTTGAGATGATCGACACTTTGGTTTTTTTATAGCCAACCTTGCTTTACTCCAGACATAATAGTCCAACAGATTGGTAAGCGGAGATGTTGGTGGCCATTGTGCGCTGGAAATGAAGCGAGGAACCTCATTTTGTAACCATTCTTGGGTTGCGCTTGATGAGTGCGCTAGTGCTGAGTCCAAGGTCTGCGGCCAAAATGTTTGTGTGCCAAGGGTTTGAATACACCCTCCAGAATATTTTCGCTATAATATTCGTCATTTATTCTGATGCCACGGTCCATTAATACCTCCTCCTTAATACACCCTCCAGAATATTTTCGCGATAATATTCGGCATATATTCTGATGCCACGGTCGATTAATACGAGCGGAGAGCGACCATCAACTGTTATGGCGGCCCACACCATCACCATGGCTGGCGCTTGAGTTCTGGTGACCAACCGAAGGTACACATTTTCAGCTGACCTCTTTGGCAAGTAAACACGATCATTTTGTTTGTTTACAAACTGCTGGACAGTGAATGTTTTCTCAACGGAGAATACTAAATTCGGCTGTTCACCACTTTCGGCCAAGAGAAGCAACTCTTTAGCTCTTTTGAGTCTATTTTCTTTATGTTGCGGTGTAAGCTCTTGCACTTTTTGGAATTTCAATGGCTTTACCCTGAGCTCATTTTTCAATATTTGCCAAATGGAACATTGCGATATGTTCAGCTCACGAGCCATTTTTCGGCCACTGCGGGTTTCGATCAAGTCGCTTCTTTATTTTTCGAACTATTTCTGTTGATGTTGCTGTTTTCTTCCATCCACTTCCTTGGCGTCGGGCTACGCTACCAGTATCACGGTAACGAGCGATGGTTCGAGACACAAAAGATTTGTTCAGATTTAAATTCTGGAGTGCTCTAACGATAGCCACTTGTAGTTTTCCAGCCAAATATAAAGAAATCACACTATCACGCTTGAATTCCATCGCGAATAACTTTTTTTCTGGAAAATTCTCAGCAAAAACGCTTTTTTACGCTTGTAAACAATATAATGAGCTGTCACTGGAATAATTTTAACAGCTGTCGGACGAGTGGCTTAGAAATGACAGCAGCCTGAAGTTGGTTGTAGTTTTTTTCATCTCACCCTGTATAGTGCACATTTCTTAAATTACCTCTTTATCCCAAACCTGCTACACAATTTTAAATTTTCAGCTCAATCCATTCACCCTAAACGGTTCGAGTTTCCAAAAACCATTTGGTGTTTCTATCCTGCACTCCATCCATGACTCTGATTTCAAATTTCAGAATTCGAGCTCATTTCGTTTGTCCAATACAATGGAATACATTTACCCGACTACGCCCCAAGACTGGCCCTGGTGCAAAATTTTAAGAATCTAGCTACAGCCGTTTGGTGTCGGCGTTGATTCTTAGTCAGTTGGTCAGTTATTTCACTACTCGGTTGGAAAACATCCGCAGAACGCTGAAAAATATATAAATCGAGAAGCTCTGAAAAAATCCGATGTCTGGTTGTCAAACATTTAAGAAATATTCCACACATTATCTCAAAACCAGAGTTTCAAATATTCCCTGGCTAACAATCAATCCCATTCACTGTAACGCTCCTTTGCCAGCCTTAATGTACTCTCTGTTAAGCCATCGACCCAAAAGTAATCTTTGATTGAAAGCAAATCAACATTCCACAACTAACATCGTTGCCTTTCAAAGGAAAGCCAAATCCAAAAAGTGTATATCTTATTAAAGGACAATTTAACAAACAGAATAAGTGAAAGAGATTCCAGTCATCAACTAAATAGATGGAGATTTGCAGCACCAATCAGATGCTAGGCAGATAGAGTCTCTCCATTTCTTAAAAAAAAAAATCAAAATTTCTTTGAAGACAAACAAGAGTATAGAAATTTGTCATGCAAAAGGATGCAAACGTTTCCTCCGCACACGAAGCGTGTTACAGAACTCTACTTTCAATGTCGTAGCAGAATAAAGAAAGAAAAAAAAACTATGCCAAAACTAAGCACGAAATGGATTTCGAATTAAAAATATAAAAAACGCATCTTCTTCTCCTTCTTCTTTTGGATCGTCATCTTCTTTTAAAGTAATGCAGTAGTCTCGGGCACTCACTTTACAGCTGGAATTCGTAAGATTTTGTTGGTGTTTGTATACGTGTGTGAGTGAGTGTGTATTTGTGCGTCTTGTAGGAAAAATAGACTTGTCAAAAATTTTGGTGAGTTTGTGTGTCAAAGTGTCATTGGACACGACTTTATGCTTGCACTTACACTAACGAATACATTTTACTTACACATACCCCACTCATACTCCCGCTCCCGCCCGGAAAAAAACTCTTTGCATTCAAAATCACTCGCCTGTGACCAAAATATGTGAGAGTATGCATGTGTAGAGTGGAAAAAAACTATAAGAAATTTCCCATGCTGATTTGGTTTCACAAATTTCCGTCTTGGCCCCAAAAGCATCCAATTCACAGAGAGATGAAAAGCCAAAGCCGTTGTAAGTGGAGTCACAGCCGGCAAGGTAAGAAGAAGACGAGCTCGCTGCAGACAATATGTGAACTGATATGCCTTAGCTGAGTAGTATTTTTTTACTACTTAACTTGCCACTGCAGTAATATTCTCATGTTTTTTAACAAGACCTCGAAGCAGATAGTAAATAGGAGGGGAAAGGGAGGAGGAGGTTTCTTGAGCACACAAGTGTTTTGGGCTATGAATGACAGTGATCAAAAATCATTTTAAACTTAATGAACAATGTCAAGGCATGCGAATTTTTGAAAGCTCTTTGAAGTTGAGACCTAAGTAAGGACTACGATGCTAAAATAAACATCAGTCTAGCCTTTCATCCCATAGAAGACATGAAGGTCTTTATTATACAGACCTCGAAAACATATTCTTGTCTATTTAGATATATTAATAGTCTCTCAGCACAGTTGTTACAAAGATTATATTTTGTTGAAATAACGGCTTCGAGCCAGAGCACAGATTTGCTCACTTTTACTCGGAAATGAAACTTGCTCGTGAGCGAGATTGCCCTAAGAGCGGAAAATTATACGGAGTTTACTCCCCACCTTTTTTCTTTTGTATGGGAGCGCTCCCAAGTCACTCCGGTGTGAAAGATTTGGAGTGGAAACAGGTTCGCTAAAAATAGAGTGAGATTTTACTCTAAGAGTAAAATCGAGTGGAAAACAAGTAAAAAAGCACCTAAGTTTGGCCAGGCCGAAATTTTAATACCCTCCACCATTTCGAAGAAACTTGAAAATTTTCAAAAAAAAAATCCGAAAACTACCTCTTAAATGAAAACCTTTATATGGGGCTATACGAAGACGTAGACCCGCATATAAAAATTTTTATCATAGGCTGTAGTACCCATTACGAACTTCAAATACGAAATTCGAAGTAATTCTGGTAAATAATGTCTCTAAAATCATGAAAATACCGAATATAGGGAGATACCGTTATATGGGGGCTATACGAAGACGTGCATACAAAAAAAGTTTGCTATAGGTTGCAGTATCCTTTAGGATCTTCCAGTACGAAAATTGAAACGATTCCGGTGAAGAATGTTGCTGAAATCATCAATATATCGAATATCGGGAGGTGCCGTTATATGGGGCTATACGGAGACGTGGAACTGCACAAATAATTTTCTGTCTTAGGCTGTAGCATCCATTACAAACTTAAAATACGAAATTTGAAATAATTCCGGTAAATGATGTCGCTAAAATCATGAAAATACCGAATATCGGGAGGTGTCGTTATATGCATGTAGGCAAAATTTTAATCTTCTATCTCAATTCGTTCGAAATTACAACAGACAGACGGTCATCGCTAGATCGTCTTAGAATTTTACGCTAATCCACTCATAATGTACTTACTCTAAGGTCTACTCGTCTTGGGTCCAGAATTGAAAATGGTTTTCTAACTCGAGACCTGGATAAGTACTCGAGACACGGGGAAGGAAAGCTGGAACTAGTCCTCAGGATTTGGGATGGTCTATTCAAGTCTACCAGATGGATTTTATGCCAGAGACCTTGCTAAGTACTTAAGCAGACTACAACGATATTAAAGGCTTTTGTTGCAAGAGACCTCCAGGTATATTCAAAGTAACGGTGGCAAGAGACCTTAATAACTACACAAGCAGAGTACAAGTACAATTTTTAAGGCTACGGTTGTAAGAGACCTACGGTTCAAGAGACCTTAATAATAACTCAAGCCGACCACATGGATATTCAACTATAATGAAATGACATACAGGACTTACAAAGGATGTCGAAGGACTTCCACAGGATTCTTCAAAGAAGTCTACAGATACGCAAGAATGTTCCAGGATACATAAGGATTCGACTGAGAGTTTACTCACTTACCGAGGACAATGCCGTTGCTTCATTTGTCTAGTGTTGACACTCCCGATTCTGCGGTCGTTCTCCCTTTTATACCCGATTTTGAGTCTGCTATTCTAGGATGTCCAAGGATTCAACTGAGGGTTTTATCACTAACCGAGGTCGATGTTGCTGCTTCGCTCGTCAATTGTTAACTGTCCCGATTCTGCCGCCGTCCTCCCTTTTTTACCCGATTTTGAGTCTTCTATTGTAAGATGGCCAAGGATTCGACTGAGGGATTTATCACTAACCGAGGTCGATGTTGCTGCTTCGCTCGTCAATTGTTGACTGTCCCGATTCGGCCGTCGTCCTCCCTTTTGTACCCTTTTGAATTTGGTTTTCACGCTAGAATAAGGCTTGGTGTAGACAAAAATTACAAAGGATTTTCTTAGTTACAGTTGGTACAAATTAGCGACAAGGATTATCAACGCGTTCAGTTTTGCATCGTTTAGAAATACAACAAGGGTTTGACAAAAACTAAAATAATGTTCGGCAAGAGTAGAATCTGCTCGTTTTCGTGCGAGTTTTGCTCCCACTTTAAAACGAGCAAGGCATGCTCACCCTTATTCGAGCGTAACTGTAAAATAGAGTTTGTTCGTTTTTTCTACTTTTCGAGCGAGTTTCTCTCTTTTCCCGAATTTGAGCGAATATCACTCTTTACTCGAATTTGAGCGAGTTTTAGTCCGTTAGAAGTCCGTTTATACCAGTAAGTCAGTAGTGTCATGTCCACTGCACTTGCAGCCTAGATCCCATCCAATTGACAAAAATTCGGCAAGAGTAGAATCTTTCGAACGAAATTTTCTCCCACTTAAACACGAGCAAGGCATTCCCACCCTTATTCGAGCGTAACCCAGAAATAGAGTTTGCTTGTTCTTTCTACTTTTAGAGCGATTTTCTCTCTTTACTCGAATTCGAGCGCGTTTTTTCGGAAGTCTTTTTTTCCAGCCTCCAATTGACAAAATTTCTAAAAAAAGAAAGTGTGCAACTCAAAACACAGGAAAACTCAGCAGATTATGTTTAACTACATCGCAAGGCTACTTTAATAGATGATAAATGTACCCATCACTTCCACATTTTTTTTTTTTTTTTTTTTTTTTTGAAATTTGCGGATTTAGATTCCTTGCAAAGCTTGCATTTTTGGCATATAGTGTAGTTTTTTTTATTACCTGAGAAAATGGTAATGTTTCTCACTAATATGGTGGTGCGATTTAAAAACCTTAATGGCCGCGTCTTATTTCTGTTTCCTGGTGTTGTACTGAGCAAAAATGTCCACTAGACCATATGTCTACAGTGAAATTCGAGCCCGCCCATTTTGACTTGAAGGTTTTTCTTAGACCTTTTTGGAAACAAAAAAATGTTCGGAAACAAAAAAATATGTCGTAACTATTGGAAAAAACAATTCCCTGCCTTACCCCCTGGTAAACATTACCATCGTTCTCCACTAATAAACAAACGTTGTTTTTATAAAAACAACAATAAAGGGATAAAGCCTGAACATTTTGCAACAACAATTTTTTTGTTTGGTTTTTTTATTTTGGAAAATTTGAACATTTTCTTACGCTCATATTTTGTAAACTATGACCCTTCTCCAAAAGGAAATTTATAGCATTTGTCCCGGGCTACGATTTCTCTTAACATACTACAAGGAAAACATATTGTTTTCACGGTCAAAAAGTAAAAAATGTATAAAATTCGCCTTTTTTGTTCAATTTCTTAGATATTATCACCCCGTCCTACCCTCTAATCCTTATCAGTTCCTTGGGTTTTCGTCGGGATTTTATAGCTTTTTTTGCTAGTAAGAAATTTTTGAAACCAATGTGTCTTTATTCTTAAAAATGTGAAGAAGTAGCTGTGAGTGATAACACTCGGGACAAATGGCTGTCGTCAAGGATATAAATTTAACTAACATTCATTCATTCGTTTATTCACTTCCATACTTTTATATTATATTTCGTTTGCATATTTCTTCATTGCTCGCCTTCGCATCCAAAATTTTCGGTGGGTATTTTCAACGTATCTAGTTGATATTGTTGTATTCTAAGGGCATATATATGAAATAAGTCCCTCTCTATACATTCGTATGTCTGCGAAGGTTTTTCTGTCAAATATTATAAGAAATCATCACTGCCACCCCTTACACACACGTTCCTTGTTAATATTCATACATAGATGTGAATTTTTCTCTGCTCCTCCTTTCACCATCATTGCAATCACCTAAAAAAGCGAAACACATGATATTTGTCTCTCCATATGAAATTACAATATTTTTGGTGTCTTTTTTGTTCCGCTATTTGTTCTGTAGCGGAATATATGCTAACAATATTTTTTCTCATCTCTATGTTCAATTCGTTCATTCATACCTTCATTCAATTATTTCCCACGAGTCTTGACTATTTCATTTCATTTTTTGGTTGCTTCTTTTTCCTTTCCTCTGCGTTATGTTTTTCATCTATTCTCTATTCTTCACACACTCCATAACAAAAGGGATACTGGTGAGCACCCAAGGATTGTTGATTTCTACATGCTAGTGTAAGTTGTGTTACAACCTCTCCCACTTCCCTGTATATGTTTCTTTACGTACTCCTGTTTATTTTAATTCAAGCGTGAGTTTCTATTTCATTTTTATTGACTTAAACATTTGCAAGAATGTAGCTGCGACTGTAACAAGCATTATTTACAATTGCCATCGTATTGACTTTGAGCTGTATTGGTGTTATTTCTATATTTTTTCATCGAACTCAAGGTAGCTTGAGAAAAAAATGTGAGGTAGTAACAAATATTGAGAGGTAGTTTTGGCTATACAGTGTCAGGATGGAATATAAGTTTTCCTAAATGCGTTCTCTACAGAGAATGCTTTCCAAAAGACTTATAAGATTATCTTCCTTATGGTTGGAAACCACATCAAAGGACCTTCCGAAGTTTTTTTTACGGTTACACAACTTTCCAAAAGGCCTCTAAGGGATATATGATATCTCGAACGTATCCTATAGATAAATGGACTTCTATGCATAGAAGAACTCGCAAAAAATCAGCCAGTATCCTAAACTTCACTCAAAGGTGGTCTAACTGTATTCTATCGATATCGAGCCTTTAAAACATCTTCTATGAAAATTAGACCTTCCAAAAGTCGTCTATAAATTGCAGACATCCCGAAGTCTTCCAATGATAAAAGACAATTGTACAGTGTTCTATATAAAGATACAGCCGAAGGTTTTTGGACAGTTTTATTCTTTCAAAGGGGTTTTATGGGTCTAGTGGTAATCTTTGTATAGTGAGTCATATAAACGCTTTTCTGAAAGTAGAACTTTCTGAAGTATTCATTGACGAAAGGCCCTGAAAGGTTCTTCTATCAGTATAGGCCCTTCCAAAATAAATTGTAGACATCTGGAAGGTCTCCAAACCATCGACGACGGTTGCAAGGTCTTCTATGAACAGAGGACATGTCAAGGCTTTTAGAGAGGTTCCAACGGTTTTCTATAGGCCTGAGGTCACATTAAAGAACCCATTGACAAAGCACAACCAAACGATCTTCTATGGATATAAGCCCTTCCATGTGACTTCTATAGGAGCAGACATCCCGAAGGTCTTTTAATGACAAAAGCCCCCCAAATGTCTCATCTAAATATAAAACAACCTAAAGATATTGTCTTGACGACATTCTTTCAAAATAACCTATGTTCATAGGAAACACCCAGATCAGGTACAAACGCAAAATGACCTAGGCCTATGCCCTTCGAGACGGTTACTTTTTCAATGTTATTTTATTTTTAAAATATAAGGATTTTTTTATTTGCTAACTGGGCACTCTCCGAAATGGTTTAGAATGAATTTATATTTCCGTCGCCGATCCCTACGCTCTATCGATAGAAAATCTGCACAAAATCTTCTATAGATTAGACCTAAAGGCTTCCTGTTCTTGTTGAACGACCTTTAATGGATTTTTCTTTAATTGGATAGAAAATTAGATAATTGGTTCTCTGCGGATAAAAAAATTTAAGAAACCTTCTATAAATTGAAGGCCTCTCAATTGTCAATGTTGAAGACCTCTCAAAGATCTTTTTTTGTTTTTGTGGTATTCTCTTTCTAAAAAAACATCAATGGTCTTCTATGGATGGCTAAATAACCATCCAATGATATTTTATAGGCGAAATGCATCGTGAAGATGTTAAATGGGCAAAGGACTCCAAAACCTCTTCCATGCATAGAAACCCCTTTTGAAAACATATCCTAAAAATTAGTTATAAACAGAAGACCCACCAAAAGTCTGTCTTGGAAGGAACCGCAAAAGGTATTCTATGGAAAAGAGCTGTATTGAAATCGTCAAAAGGTCTGCTATGAATGAAAGGTATCCTATGAATAAAAGGTCTCCCAGAGATTCTTCACGGACAGAAAAAGTTACAAATTTTCTCTCTCCCAAAAGTCTTCTATGGATGGCAAAATATTTTTATGGATAGAAAGTCAGTGATAAACTGTAGACACATCACCCACATTAGGTGGAGGACTTCTCGAAAGGGACTTCGAAACGTCTTCGAAGGACGACAAAATGTCTCCGAAACATATTCTAAAGTCTGAAAATACCCCAAATCTCTTATATGGATTAAAGTCCCTCCAAATGTTCCAAAGTTCCTTTATGGAACAGAATATCGAAGAAATCTTGCACGCCAAAATATATCAATGGTCTTTTAAGGAGAGAACACATGCAAATTTAGTAATAAACTGAAGATCTACCTAAGGTTTCCTCAAAGTCTTTAATGGATATACTCAACCCAACAAGATCCCTTGTTTATACAGAAAAACACCCATCATTCTGCTCTAGACTTGAAGGCGTGGGAGATTCTCGCCTTGACGGCTCCAACTGTGATGCACCATTGTACAGCGTTCGATGTGTCGGCCAGCACCCCTTTAGAATCACTCAGATTTCTGTTAGATCGTAGTAGCCATCCACAGAGCTACAGGCATACTATGTGCGGGTACCGACATAGGCTACACTTCTCTCTTGCATCTCTGCTGCTTTAACGGTATGTACCACAACCACCACATTGCATCAAAAACAGGAGACTCTCCCTAGTCAAACTAGATTAACAGATTTAGGGGCTCCTGACACCAGCGGCGCCAGATAAGTCAGACTTCGTACTGGAAACTACTACCAGTTGTTGTTTCATACAACACGAGACTGGTTACTCAAAATATAATAATTTCAGATGATAATAATAAATATGAGTACATTTTAGAAATTTTCGAACAACATAACTTTTTTAAATTTAATAAACTGAAATTCGGTACTCAATCTTTGACGGATCTCTCAATACAATATTTTGAATGTTTTGATGCTGTGTATACCGTTTCAGTCTGCATTTCCAAAAATCCTATATTTTCAACCCTAATACGGCCCAAGGTCCCTAATTTCAAATATAATTTTTTTACATCTACTTGTCCTCCTAATATCAATATATAATGAAAAATCGGAGCTCTCTCTTTCTCTTACTTATCTTTCAAGGCAATTGACACACTTAGGGTATTTCCATGCTGTTCTACTTATCATTTCGCAATTTGTTCGAAAACACCTCATAACAGATTTTATAAATTTATATATATTTGTTCTCCAATATTTGATATAACATGTACCCCTTTTGGGGCGATTATAAAAATTACAGTCACTTTTTCATACAAAAAGTCGAAGCTCTAGCTTGTACCGATCTCTCAACCCCACTGATAGGTCAATTTTTCCACAGATAGGTTTCTAGTCCAAAAATCACATCATATCAAACCAAAACCAATCTTTGCTGAAAAAATTCACGATATTAAATATAGACGTTTCATCTGGGACTTGATTAATCCGACATCACTTCACCCTCAAATATGCTCATCGCAAAACTCATTACACATCGGATTACTACTCCATTACTAGTCGTAGTTATTTGTTTGTATTGAGATTGGTAATGAGAACTGGGTATATGAGCTTGCCGAGATTTCGTATATAAAAACATTTCGTCATAACTTTTGGCAGAAGACCTCTTTTACCTGAAAATCCCTTTAAAAACATTGTGCTTTGTTGGCCCTTTTCTTTGCACGCAACCTCTAGTCTCAACTTCTATTTTTGGAAGACCATTTGAAATATCTTCCCTCTCTTTCCATATTAAAACCCCCCTCGTTTTCAACATATTTATTATAACACAAAAATATGTATATCCTTTAGGCAGGATACTGTTCTATTTATTTTTCCGAAATATGCTGGGTGTGAATTGTCTACGTGCATTTCGATAATGATGTTCATAGTTTGGCGGATTTGCTATGGCATTCAGCCATGAAATTGAGTTTTATACACTCGCTACTTTCAAATCATATAACAATTCAACGGAATTTCTACCAAAAAAAAAATAAAATAAAATTATGCAGTTTCTTTGGCAATAAATTTCCAAACGAATGAAAGGAAAAGAGGTTTTTCCACGGAAAATAAATATTCTTTAAAATGTGTGTTGCCTTAAATTCAACCTCATTTTCACTTTCTTAAAGTGGAAAACCGTTCAGAAAGCCACCATTAAACCCCTAAAAAATTAACATTTTATTTACGTTAGAAATTCAACCCCACACCCTTCCCACCTTTCATTTTCTCTTGGCATCTTTGCTGGGGAAAACCAGGAGAACTTTTGATTAAATTCTTTAGAAACGCTTTAAGCAATGACCAAAAAGTATTTTTGGTGTGCAATACTTTGTTGCCAGCAAACAGCTAAAAGAGTTTTTTATTCGCCACTTCTTGCTGGCTGCATTCAACACAATAACAGCAACAACAACAACAATCCGACGCACACACATACACACAAAATTTAAACCTTTAAAAGCATGCCAAAGCATACCGCCAAACCTCGTCTAAATGCAGGCTTTAGCGTCGAATATTTTTTTCTTTTGCTTTCGCATTTCTCCCTCGAGGCCCTAGGGGCATTACTTTCATGTTCCCGTGTCTAAGCTCCCTAAGAGAAATAAATTTGTGAGCAGCAACGGCAGCAGCCGCCTCCTAGGCTGATTTGAACCCAGCCTAAGGCTAGGCAAAAGTTAAAGAAACAAAAAAAAAAAAAAACGCAACAAAATTCTCAATTTTTTCACCATTTCTGTTGAGGCTTTGTCTGCATATCTCTTCCTTTTTTGTGTCCTCTAGAAATTTTAGAGTTTTTTCTATTGAGGAGTTTTTCTTTTCTAGTACTGCTACTTCTACTGCTGGTTTTGTGTGAAGTGGAGTATTGAAAAATTTGTAGCTTTAATTTTTTCCACTGGCTTTTTTCCCCATAACTCTTGTGGTGGTTGTTGTTGTTTGTGTGAACAACCATTACTCGACCATAGTCAAAGCAAGAGAGCAAAAACACTTGGCTTGGTGTAGCCTAGTGTTGCTCATAACACAATTGCCAGTTATGGTTTTGATGTTCAAAATTAAGCCTATCACCATCATCATCACCATCGTCATTGCCATAGCCATCACCTCCGAAGCCACCACCTCCACCAACGAATCAAAGAAATTTTTTGAAAATGTTTTGCCTCTGAGGATAGAAAAAAGCCAACATGCTCATGGAATTATCGGAGTATGAAATTATTTTGTATCGCTTTTTTGTCTCATTCCATCATGTAAAGGCAGATGATGATGATGGGCTATCATTTGCTGGGATTACAGGGAAAGCCAAAATGTGGTGCAGAAGAAACTTTATTATAACACGCCTTGCCAAAGAAGTGATTTCGAAGTTGTGGTGTGTATACAAAGATCTGCAGCCCATGCAAACTTATAATCTCTCTTTTTTATAAAATATTGTTTAAAGCTCTTCTGACCACAAAAGGTCACTTGAAAGCTCTATTTTGCAATATCTTTTTTTTTCTATAATAAAACTTTCTAAGTTGATTTGTCTACAGAAGCTTATGGGACCTTCCTACCTCACATTTTTAAACCTCACATATCCATATATGGCCTTTTAAAGCTCTTCCGTTTATAGGAGACCATCATTCTCTTTACAAAAAAGCTCTTCTATCTAAAGCTCTTCTTATCTTCTTTCCAAAAAAAGGTCATTTATAAACTGGTGTGTCTGCAGAAGCTCTGTAGTAGAACTTCTAAAGCTCATATGTCCATACGAGACCTGTTAAAGCTTTTCCGTTTTAGAGAAGGCCTTTACGAGTTCTTCTATTTAGAAAACACTATTTCGAACTTTTTTGTTTACAACAGACCATTTTAAAGTCCTTTCTTCTGGAGTTAACATTGCAAAGCTTTAAATTTTTATGAAAGGACTTTCACTGCCTTTACCCTCTAAAAACCCCAAAAAGCTTGTCGGTATATAGAAAAGCTTTTATTCCTACTAAAATACATTTGAAAGCTCTTTTCTCTATAGAAGACCTGCAGAAGAACTTACATGTTCATAATAAGAACTTCTGAAGCTTTAATGTCTATAGAAGGCCTTTTAGAGTTCTTCAGGTTTCAAGGAGACTATTCAAAGCTCTCTTGTTCTATAGAAGATCTTCTAAAGGTATACTTTTTATAGCAGGACTGTCACAGAATCCTCTCTATGGAACCCTCTCCCAAAGCTCTTTATATAGAATAGCTTTTATACGTCTTCTATCTACTAAAAGTCATTTGCAAGTTGTATAGGTATTCTGGCTATTAAATCCATTTCAAAAGCCTTTAGTCTTCAAAAAAACATCTACCTTTACCTTACAAAGACTATCTGTCTGGAGAAGCATTTTCTAAAATCTTCAATCTTTAGAGAAAATTTGAAGGGGTTCTTTCAACAGTGGACCTCTAAAAGGGACTTCTGTCTATTACAGAATTTTAAAAGCTTTTGTGTCTAAAGTAGGTTATTTCTGTATTGGAGACTTATCCATGATGGAGCTCTTACATAACATTTGTCCAAAGACGACCTCTTACAAGTATTCGGCCTTTTAAACTCTTCTGTCTTCAGAAGACCTTCTACAACTATTCTATCCATAGAAGTTCTTCTGAAGTTCAGCTGACTTTAGAAAACTTTTTAAAGCTCTTCTGCCTGAGGAAGAGAACTTTAAAGCTTTTTTGTCTATGACAGACCAGTGTCATCAATGTATGAAGTTGTAAGCCGCGTCTCTCTTAATAAGACATTTCAAAGCTCTTTTCTCTGAAGAATAACATGTAAAGCTCTGAGAATCACGTAGAGGCTCTTGCCTATAGAAGATTTTATTCAGAAGACATCCTACTAAAAAACTAGAAAAGCTATCAATAATAATTTAAAGCTTCTCAGACAGACATCTTTAACAACAGGTACTTGAACAGGTACTTCAAAAAAAAAAAAATTATTAAAATATTATTTAAAATATTCACGTTCATAACCCTGGAGGTCCTTGAAAAATTTGCCTTCAAATAATCTATGTTTACAACCCTGGACATCATTGAAAAAAAAATATTTAAAACATCCACGTTTATAACCCTGGAGGTCCTAGAAAAAAAAGTTTTAAAATATTCACGGTTATAACCCTGGTGGTCCTTACAAAAATTATCTTTAAAATATCCACGTACATAACCCTGGAGGTCCTTGAAAAAAATTTTCTTCAAAATATCCAAGTTTATAGCCCTGGAGGTCCTTGAAAAAAATTTTCTTGAAAATATCCAAGTTTATAACTCTGGAGGTCCTTGAAAAAAATTTTCTTCAAAATATCCAAGTTTATAACCCTGAACGTCCTTGAAAAAATTTGCCTTTAAATAATCTACGTTTACAACCCTGAAGGTCCTTGAAAAAAATTATATTTAAAATATCCACGTTTATAACCATGCAGGACCTTGAAAAAAAAAATCCGCGTTCACTACCCAGGAGGTCTTTGAAAAATCCACGATTAAAACCCTGGAGGTGCTTGAAAAATTTTCTTTGAAAAATCCACAATTAAAACCCTGGAGGTGCTTAAAAATTTGTCTTTAAAATATCCACATTTATAACCCTGGAGATCCTTGATAAAATTGTTTTTAAAAATCCACGTTTATACCCCTGGAGGTCCTTAATAAAACTGTCTTTATAAAATCCAAGTTTATAACCTTAGAGGTCCTTAAAAAAAATTCTCTTAAAAATATAACCCTGGAGATCCTTGAAAAATTTGTCTTTAAAAAATCATTGAAAGTTTTGAAAGCTATTTTTTGTTGGTGCCTATTGCAGGATTCCTGTCGAAATTGAAAACCTTTAAAGCTCTTCTGTGTTTTAAAAAATAGTTGACCTTTTACAGGTGTCCTGTTTATAGAATTTCCCTTAAAAGCTCTGTCGATTATTAAAAAAAAAAAACTCTTAAAGCTCTGTTAAAAAACCTTTAAAGTTCTTCAGTCGATAGAATTTTTTTCTAAGCTTCCATCGTTTATAGGAGACCTTCGTCTATGGGAGACCTTCTACTTGTTAAACGCTTTGTTCGATAAAGTCCTTTAAACTTTTTAAACTTTTATATGTATAACCTTTTAAATCTCTTCTATTCAATAAAAAGTTATTCTACTTATAGAAGTTTTGAAAACTTTTCGACCTCTAGAAGATATCCACAATAAAACCTTCAAAGGCTTACTATATATAGAACATCAGTTAGGGGTCTTCCGTTCATGGAAGCAATTTTGAATGGTCTTCCATTTTTCAAACACCTTTTAAAAGCTCTCCTTTTTTCAAATTTCTACTCATCGATATTCCTACTGTGGAAGTCCTTTTGAAGTACACATTAAAGCTTTCAAAGGCTTCCCATATATAGAACATCAGTTGTGGGTCATTCGTTCATGGATGCAGGATTGACTCGCCTTCTGTATTTCCTATCTTTTAAGTTCTTACAAATAGATATTCTTAATTTTGAAGTCCTTTTGAAGGACTTCGTTCTTTGGAATACCATTTAAGAATTTTACTCTTTTCAAACCAAATGTTTGAAGACTCCGTTTTAAATTTACAAAACCGTTCTACATCCCACAGATTATCTTGCCTCAATTAACAATAAGGTTGGCTAACCCTTTTTCCCCCATTCAATGGGCTTCCCTTTTTTACATTCCTTGGGGGCGATTGTTGTCTCCTTGTTTTTGCATTCATAAGCAATTGTAATTCCTTGTGGGAGAGGTAAGCCGAAAAAAAGAAGAAAATAACTCAAGAAGTATGCAGTCTTTTTTCAAACCCAAAGCACAGAGGGAAAAGAAATTTAAAGGTTTCCTAGAATTTAAAATGTAAAGAAAGACCTCATTCCTTTCAACATTTTTCATCTGATCAAAATCTATGATTTCATTGAGGTTTATTGACTGATGCTTTCCCGTTGTCTGGGACAAATTAGCTCATCAATGTAAACTATAACTTTTCATTTGGTTTGCCAACTCATTTCCTCATATTTTCCTTAGCTACAATCTCCTTTTTGCAGTGGGCAGCAATCATGGGGCTGGGGCAAGGAGACGAAAACCACTACATACTTTTTGGCTTGTGGGGTGTTAATGTGGCCCTAAAACTCTTTACGTGTTGTAGTTAAGCGATAATAAAATCTCAAAGTCACGTTCGACAAATGTTTCAAGCTGGTTGGGTTTTCCTGCTAACTGGCCGTTTGCTTATTTTCTTCTTTACGTTTTTTGGACAATTTAGCTATTACAGCCAGTCTTGCTTTGGCACTTTGCGAAGATGTCCGCTTTTTGTGGTTGTGGACAAACTATTTCAACAATAAATGGCCACGTTCTTCGACGTCTGCATGATTTCTGTTTGAGTTATCCGGATTTTTTTTCGAAATGTTCAGTGTTTTCCCTCTGTCTGTTCGGTTATTGTAATGTTTGTCTTTAAATCATCATCATCATCAATATTTGTAGCTTCTCCCTTGCCATCGTCAAGGTTCCTACGAATGGTCATTGGTGGCCAGTGGTGCACCTCAATATCATACTCAGAACGAAGATGGAGATGGAGATGAAGATGAAGATGTTCGTCGAAGTCATGCATGATTGGCAATGACGCAGTGCAGTATTTGTCTTTAATATTTTCGGTAGAATTTTTAAAATTTCAGACACACAATTCTTTTGACACACACACAGACACCTTAAGCCCAGGGGCTTAATTCTGATTTAATACAGGATATAAATATAAGTTTATTAGTTCGGCCTCATTCTTCGACTTGCACTCATTGCTACATTAAGGATTTCGAATAATTTTTGCTGAGATCACAGAAAATGTCCTGCTGTGCTGTTGACCACACATGTGTGTGTGTCAGGGTATATGTGAGCGTGTGCGTGTGTGTGTCTTGTGTCGCCTTTTGCTTGATTAGAAATAATGAAGAGTAAATCTTAATCTAGCCAAATAGACAGACAACATAACACAAAGCGTGAGAGAAATATGTAATTGAAGATGTGGCATTATTGCGGTTAACCGAAATTGTGGGTAATAGGAGACCACAAAAAGAGAAATAATAATTTAGGCCAGTGAATTGTTTAAGGGTTACAAATAAATGTAAGGGAGAAAAAGTATTAAATATCGTTGCAAGAAAGACTTCAACTCAACTCGAAAACAATTACAAAATTACAGAGCATTCTATGGAAATTGAACATTTTCTACAGAAATCTAAAATGATTGGTATCGAAAACCCAGTCACGTTTTGCTTAAGCTACGCTTAAAAAAAAATGGTCTTTAAAAAATCCACGTTTATAACCTTGGAAGTCCTTGAGAAAATGGTCTTTAAAAAATCCACGTTATAACCTTGGAAGTCCTTGAGAAAATGGTCTTTAAAAAATCCACGTTTATAACCTTGGAGGTCCTTGAGAAAATGGTCTTTAAAAAGTCCACGTTTATAACCTTGGAAGTCCTTGAGAAAATGGTCTTTAAAAAATCCACGTTTATAACCTTGGAAGTCCTTGAGAAAATGGTCTTTAAAAAATCCACGTTTATAACCTTGGAGGTCCTTGAGAAAATGGTCTTTAAAAAGTCCACGTTTATAACCTTGGAGGTCCTTGAGAAAATGGTCTTTAAAAAATCCACGTTTATAACCTTGGAGGTCCTTGAGAAAATGGTCTTTAAAAAGTCCACGTTTATAACCTTGGAGGTCCTTGAGAAAATGGTCTTTAAAAAGTCCACGTTTATAACCTTGTAGTCCTTGAAAACATGGTCCCTAAAAAATCCACGTTTATAACCCTGGGGTCCTTGAAAACATGGTCCTTAAAAAACCCACGTTTATAACGCTGGAGGTCCTTGAAAACATGGCCCTTAAAAAATCCACGTTTATAACCTTGGAGGTCCTTGAAAAATGGTCCTTAAAAAAATCAACGTTTATAACAATGGAGGTCCTTGAAAAATGGTCCTTAAAACAATCCACGTTTATAACAATGGAGGTCCTTGAAAATGGTCCTTAAAAAATCCACGTTTATAACAATGGAGGTCCTTGAAAATGGTCCTTAAAAAAATCCACGTTTATAACAATGGAGGTCCTTGAAAATGGCATTTAAAAAATCCATGTTTATAACAATGGAGGTCCTTGAAAAATGGTCCTTAAAAAAATCCACGTTTATAACAATGGAGGTCCTTGAAAAATGGTCCTTAAAAAAATCCACGTTTATAACAATGGAGGTCCTTGAAAAATGGTCCTTAAAAAATCCACGTTTATAACAATGGAGGTCCTTGAAAAATGGTCCTTAAAAAATCCACGTTTATAACAATGGAGGTCCTTGAAAAATGGTCCTTAAAAAAATACACGTTTATAGCAATGGAGGTCCTTGAAAAATGGTCCTTAAAAAATCCACGTTTATAACAATGGAGGTCCTTGAAAAATGGTACTTAAAAAAATCCACGTTTATAACAATGGAGGTCCTTAAAAAGTGGTCTTTAAAAAATCCACGTTCATAACAAAGGAGGTCCTTGAAAAATGCCTTTAAAAAATCCACGTTTATAACAATGGAGGTCCTTGAAAAATGGCCTTTAAAAACTCCACGTTTATAACAATGGAGGTCCTTGAAAAATGGTCCTTAAAAAATCCACGTTTATAACAATGGAGGTCCTTGAAAAATGGTACTTAAAAAAATCCAAGTTTATAACAATGGAGGTCCTTGAAAAAATTGTCTATAAAAATCCACGTTTGCAACCCCGTAGGTCCTTAAAAATATGGTCGTTAAAAAAATCACGTTTATAACCCTGCAGATCCTTAAAAAAATGGTCTTTAAAAAGTTTACGTTTGTCCTCCTTGTCAGAGATTATATTCCTGGAGGTCCTTTAAAAAAGTCATTAAAAATCCAGGTTTGACGATCTTTCGATACTTGAAAATATTCTTTAAAAAGATCATTTTTATATTTCTGGAAATATCTAAAATATCTAAAACTGAAGGTCTGATGTTCCTTGGAAAAAAATTCTTCTAAAAGTACAAAAATCCAGATTTATATACTAGGATGTTCTTAAAAAATAGCCTTTAAAAAATACGACCCTTTGGTCCTTTAAAAATAGCCTTTAAAAAAATCAAAAAATCTTTAAAAATTGTTTGAAATTGTTTAAAAAGTACATGCTTTATGGTCCGGCGGATCTTAGATCCTTAAAAAATCCTAACAAAAATCCACGTCTATATTCAATGGGATCCTTGAAAAAATCTTTTTAAAGTTTTATTCTTCAAAAGAGCCTTTAAAATATCCAAGATAGTATTCCTGTAGGCCCTTTAAACAAATCGTTTAAAATTCACGTTTGACGGTTTTTTGATGCTGGATTAAATTCTTTAAAAAATCCATGTCTGAAGGTCTTTATTCCTTGAAATAAAATCTTCTAAAAATCCAAGTTTATATTTCGAAAGGTCCTTAAAAAAATTGGCGGTGGGCTTTAAAAAATCTTAAAATCTTCGCCGATAGCTCACTTGGTCCTTAAAAAAATATTCTTTAAAAAATCAAAGTTTTATTGCCTTTTGTTCCTTTAAATATATCCTTAGAAACCCCAGGTTGATAGCTCAGTTGGTTCTAGAAATAATATTTAAAAAAAATCCACGTCTGAAGGTCTGTTGTTCTTCGAAAAAATCTTCCAAACATCCACCTTTGCTTGTCTTTTGGTCCTTGAAATATATCCTTTTAAACGTTCGCTGATAGCTCAGCTGGTTCTTGAAAACTTATTCTTTAGAAATCCTAGCTCAATGATCAGTTGGTCCTTGCAAAAATTATTCTTTTAAAACCTAAGTTTTATTGGCTTTTGGTCCTTAAATATATCCTTAAAAATCCCAGTTTGGTTCTAAAAAAAATGTTTTTAAAAAAATTCAAGTTTTGTTTGAGTTTGAGTATGACCTTAAAAACCTCAACGGAGGTAAATTCTAGAAAAAATATTCGTTAAAAAAATCCAACCCTAAAAGTCTGTTGTTCCTTCAAAAAAAAAAATCATCATCCACTCTTGCTCGTCGAATGATCCCTAAAATATATCCCTAATAACCGCTGATAGCCCAGTTGGTCCTTGAAAATTTATTCGTTTAAAAAAACAAATATGGCTTAACATGTCCCCGAATCAGGTCAGAAATCAGACCTTGAAGGTATATCCTAAGGTATTGCATAATATGCACATAAAAATTATTCCGCAGTGTGCCGTTCATATGATGTTAAATGTGTGTGTTGTAGTACTTTCTAGTGTACGTCTTTTTTTTTTTCTTTTTTTTCTTTCTTTCTAGTGTACGTCTACCGTTGAGATTGTCAAGTTATTTACACATTCTCAGCTTCTGCCATTTTCAGCTCAGCCACATTCTCAGCTACTTATGGCTGTGGCTGGTAACACATTTCAATGTCTAGTCTTATCGTTGAGTTAGCAACTCTGTGAAGTTTAGCATTATCTTTTGACAGGCAAAAACCCTGATAGATCCTTTAGCATGCGTTACACTTACTACCCTCTTTGTTTTTGCAATTGTCACACACCAGAACATGGAAAAAGTAACGAGATCTTCTTCTTTTTCTTCGTCTATGCATAGCGATTTGTTGCATTCTCGACACGTTTTACATGAGAAAAGTAGTTTACCTTTTTGCTCTTCGCAACATAAAATTCTATGGCTGCTCATTATCACGGTGATAATGTTTGTGAAAATTTCTGTTCTACAACAAAATTTTCTGCTGGGTATGACAAAATTAAATTACAATATTTGGTTATTTTTTTTTTAAGTAAAAAAAAAATAAAGAAAATTGTTACAACATCTTTTAGTTTAAATATTTAATGTTGGTCTTAGTTCTAAGAAACATTCCTGGTTTCCTTTTTGGTGAAGTACTGGAAAGTTTTCTGCAGCATTCCTTTGCCTTGTCGCATTTGAAACTTGCTTCCCTTATTTGTGTCTGTGTCTGTTCGGCTGTTGTTGTAAAAACTTTATTTTGCCATTTGTAAAATCTACTTAAGTCTATTTAAGTTGACTTTCATATATAATTTTTAGTTAACTTTAATGTTTGCGGAATGTCGAACCAACACACACACAACTTTGTGTTTACAGGGGGAAGTGAAATTGTAAAAAAAAACAACTTTTTATGACTTATTGGCTTAATAATCAATGACATGAAATAGTGCAAAATTTCGATAAAAAAAATTTAAAAGATTTTTTTTGGGTGTAAAAACAGAAGGGAATTAAGACTTTAAAATTGTTCAATATTTTAAATAAGTACTATACAGTTTTCTTAACAAAATTATCAGTATAGAAATCAGCTTTCTAAAAAATCAATAAATACTTGGAATTAGCAAGAAAATTAGGTGTTGTAATTTATTTATAAACCTACCCTTTAAATCCTCACATTTGTATGGAATCTTCATAAAACTTATAAAAGGTTTTCAAGAAGTGTAGCAAATATTCAACATTTTAGAATTTAGTTTTTAATGGTCCTAAAACTGAAGACACTGTTTCTTGTCGAGAGATTCTGAGAACTAAGAAACCGTGATCCCTAGTATGCAAAAAAGAGCCAGATAATTCAAATCTGCCAAGCCGAACTATTATTGATCAACGAAGGAGAAAACCATTGAATATTCTATACCAAATCAAATACCTTAGCGAATGACGTATATACCCTTTTCGGAAGACGTACTACCAATATTGGAACTAGATATCCCATCCTTATACGAAATCTAATTGTCGTAGAAGTAAAGTAGTATGAGAACTTTGACGAAAATTTGGGGAATAGTCTCACATGGCATGGTTGTGACCATAGAAAATATTGACCTCTTTGTAACAGAGATACAAGAAGATGTGAGAAACAGTGGACTAATATTTCCCATATTCGCTCCTGAGATAAAAAAAGACGGATTTACAGGGGGAGATAAAAAAACTGCAACAAAGTCAAACGCCATAATTTTTACATTTTTTTTTTAATTTAATTGAATGAAATCAACAAATGTCGGAAATAGCATCAAATTTTAGAATAAGTTTAGATTTGTTCGAATTGGTCACCTTTGGCACGAATTATGGCCTTTAAACGGCCAATGAAACTGTCACGCGCTGCCCGAATGTTGCTCTGCGGTATTTTGGCCCATTCCCGGCGTAACGCTTGCTGATGGTGATCGACACTTTGGTTTTTTTATGGTGCCAACCTTCGTTTCCCAAATTTTCCAGACGCAATAGTCCAACGGTTTGGTATCCGGAGATTTTGGTGGCCATTGTGCGCTGGAAATGAAGCGAGGTAGCTCATTTTGTAAGCATTCTTGAGTGGCCCGTGCTGAGTATTGTTGATATGTCAACGGTCCGCGGCGAAAGTGTTTGCGTGCCCAAGGCTTTAATACACCCTCCAGAATATTTTCGCGATAATATTCGGCATTTATTCTGATGCCACGGTCGATTAATACGAGCGGAGAGCGACCATCGGCTGTTAGGACGGCCCACACAATCACCATGGCCGGCGCTTGAGTTCTGGTGGCCAACCGAAGGTGCACATTTTCAGCTGACCTCTTTGGCAAGTAAACACGATCATTTTGTTTGTTTACAAACTGCTGGACAACGAATGTTTTCTCATCGGGGAAAACTAAATTCGCCAGTTCTCCTCTTTAGGCCAAGCGAAGCAATTCTTTAGCTCTTTTGATTCTATTTTCCGCAACAGATGCGGTGTAAGTTCTTGCACTTTTTGGAATTTCAATGGCGTTGCCCCGAGCTCATTTTTCAATATTTGCCGAATGGAAGATTGCGATATGTTCAGCTCACGAGCTGTTTTTCTGGTTTCTAGCAAGTTGCTTCTTTACTTTTCCAACCATTTCTGCTAATGTTGCTGGTTTCTTCCGTCCACTTTCTTGACGTCGGGCTACGCTACCAGTATCACAGTAAAGAGCGATGGTACGAGACACAAAGCCACGATACGATAGCCACTTGTAGTCATATAGCCAAAAATCACACTATCACGCTTGAATTCCATCAAGAATAACTTTTTTTCTGGAAAATTCTCACCAAAATGCTTTTGTACGCTTATAAACAATATAATGAGCTGTCACTGGAATAATTTTAACAACTGTCGGACGAGTCGCTTAGAAATGACAGCAGTCGGAAGTTGTTTGCAGTTCTTTTATTTCACCCTGAATATATAAAAGAGTAGTGAAATAACTGACTGACTGAGAATCAAAGACCAGGCGAAACGTCTGAAGCTACAATCTTGAAATTTTGCAAGATTTTGAAGTCTTGGTGCTTATGCATGTGATAGCCTTGGAACATTTTATTAAAAGGGTACGAAAAGTACTACCAATTTAATACTTCGTATTGGGCAAATGGAATGAGCTTGAATTCTGAAATTGGGAATGAGAGTCTCTGATGTGGTGAAGGATAGATGTACCAAAGGATGGAAATTCGAACTTAAAGGTTACGAAAAGTTCTAAAATGGTACCAAACATCTAAAACAGTACCATTTGGTGTTACGTGAACGCATAGAGGTAAAAACTCGAAATTTCGAAATCTCACATTTGGTTTTGGAATTGTGAACTATAAGTGCACGAAAAGCACTAAATGGTAGTAAAAATGTTATTGGCTGATGGAATAGGGCAGGAATATTCAAATTTGATTTGAGGTCTCTGTTGGTCTCTGTGGTTAGGATATGGAGGTGGTGTTTATATGTACGAAAAGTACAAAATTTGTACCAAATTTGATATTGGGTTAAGGGATAGGGCAGGAATTGATTTCTCTCTTGGTATGGAGGTGGTTTTAGGAATTTGTCCTATAGGTATAGTACTAAATGGTATTAAATTTGGTGTTGGTTGATGTTTATAGTTAAGATATAGAAGTGGTTTTGGAAATGTAAAATATAATTGTACGAAACGTACTAAATAGTACCAAACTTGGTATTGGGTGAGGGAATATAACTATTTGTACAAAAATTTGATATTGAGCTGCAATTTTATATTGAGGTCTCTGTTGGCATCTGGTGGTGGTTTTATAAGTGCATGCTATAATTGTCCGAAAAATACTAAATGGAACAAATTTTGGATCACTGTTGGTTATTTGTACTAAAGGAATATAGTTTAAATTCTGAAATTTAATATTTTGATTTTTGTAGAGATATGGAGGTGGAAATATGACCTATATAAGAAAATTAGTAACCAAATTTGGGCGAAGGAATAGAACTGTAGAACTGGAATTCTAAAATTTGATATTGAGGCCTTGAGATCTGGTGGAGGTTTTATAAATGCATAAATTGTTCGAAAAGTACTGAATGGTAAAACTTTGGATCACAATTTGTGTCAAGAATGGAGAAATGGATTTTTTTTGGATATGAGTACCAAAGGAATTCTAAAATTTTACATTTATCTGAGGTTAGATTTGGATGTGGGAAAATTGGAAAGTTCTTCGAAAAATACCAAATTGTATTGAATTTGCCGTTGAGTGAATGGATAGAGCTTGAGGTCCCTGTTAGTATCTGGATTTGAGCTATGGTGGTGGTCTTGGAAATGTATTCTATATTAATACGAAAAGTACTAAATTTGGTATAGGGTGAGGCGATATAGCTGAAATCTTGAAATTTGATATGGATGTCACTTTTGCGGTCTAGGGTGGATATGCATACTATATGTTACTAAATTTAGTATTGGGTGAAATTATATAGCGTAAATTCTGAAATTTGATATGGAGGTCGCTGTTGGCTTCTAGGGTTTACATTCGAAGATGATGAAATAGTTTTGGATCGAAAAATTGGATGTGAGTCTATTGTGCAATGGTTTTACTAAAATCTTCCTCGGTAAACTTCAAAATGAAAGATTTTGAAGATTTTTTCGTGTAAAAGGTAAACTTGAATAATATCTAAAGCCTTAAAAGTCTGAAAATTGGTTGAAGTTTGGATTAAAAAAAAGGTTGTCAATCTACAAATATTGTACACATTGGGTACTAAAGAGGCCTGACATGAACAGTTGGACGAGTTCATGGGTTACTGATAGCCCCTCTTTAAAAGTTAAGTTTTTGAAATACTGCAATTTCGAAGTCGGCTCTGAAACAAAATTCCTATCTTTCTATGAAACCCCCCTTGGGTTTTTACCTTCCACAATTGAAAAACAACAATTATTAAAATTGTTGTAAAAAAGAAGACTCATTAAGAAGAAGAAGTACAATCGCATAATGAATATTTTTGTAGAACATTTCGTCCTAAAAAATTCAAATTTTTGAATGCTCTTCACCCCTTTTTTGCCCGAAAAAAAAGAAAGGCAATAAAATATATTTCGGCACCCAAATATTTAACAAAAAAAATCGCTCTGAAAATTCAGTATTTGGTCCTCAAAGACAACTCATTCTGAAATAACCTTTCTTCAGTTAAATGCCCTTTTCGTCCTTCTTTTGAACCCTTACAAAAAAAGCCGCCAAATAAGATTAATTGCAGAGCAAATATTTCACAAAAGTATCACCTTTAAAATTCTAAATAGGGTCTCCAAGCGTCCATTGTCCTTCTTGATTTTTTCAAGATCCTGGATCACAAATCTGTATGAATTTGTACTTTATAATTTAAGACAACTCAAGCGGAGAAAACGTTTCTTTAATGAAATGTCCTTTTTTGTCCTTCTTTTGAACCCTTGCAAAAAACCCGCCAAATAAGATTAATTTCCGCTCAAATATTCCACAAAAATATCACCTTTAAGATTCTAAATAGGGTCCCCAAAGACAAGAGGTCGATAATGTAAACTTTTCATTGTCCTTCTTGATTTTTTTTAAGATCCTTGTCCACAAATCTGAATTTGTATTTTTTTTTTAATAATTCGTATAATTTTTTCGATATGCAGAAAACACGTAATCCGATGACCATAACCATTAGTAGACATCGTCATGCCCAACAGAATATTTTAATTATTTTTTCTTGGCGATGACATCCGGTAATCTGAATTTTTATCAATTTAATCCTTTGAGAAGTAACTTCCTTTTCTTGTCTTTCAACAACATCAACTTTTCGAATTTTTCCATTTCACACATAAAACCAACATTAAAAAACAATCTCCACCAAATCGTGTATTCAAAAGTCGGATCATCATCGGACTTTTATCGATTGTTTACCGCAATTATCATTAAAAGCTGTCAATAAGATAAATGCTGATGAACCCTTAATTATATTTAAACAGTTGTCCACTTCTGACAGCCTGGGTGACACATTGACACAATCAAGAAAATTTAATTCAACATTTATTTTTTAATGTCTTAAAAGGGCAGCTGTGTGTGTGAGGATGCTTACTTGGATGTGTTAAGCAAAAGGTAGAAAAACGTACGCACACAATGATTATAAAATTAATCACCTATCCACCCTCAGCTGCTACATCCCGCATTAACATGCATATTTACATAATGTAATTGGCTGTTCTCAGACATTGTAGCCGGGCGAAAAAGGACACTTTACAATATTCAAAGGATAAGCTTGATGATGATGATGAGGATGCTCTACATGTAGACATAACCTCATTTAACAACACTTTTGTCACCACCAACAACATCGTCATCATCATCACCGTTATCCTGCTCACTACTTAGGCTTACAATTTCAGTGCTTCAGCTCAGACTCCATTACACGCAGATTATCACCTTTTGTGTGTGTGTGCGTGTGAGTGCCCAAGAATACATTTTAACCCAGAAGCAGTAACAGCACCAACAGCAGCAGCAGTAATTCATTGGCTTTTTGTGTTTTTGTTTTTCTTTCATTTCATGACTGTCTGCCACCTCCGAACTGTTCGAACAGGTGGCCTGGATGCATTTCGAACAATCGGCCATCTTAACCGTGCACAATCATGTGATAACGCGCAATCCACGCATCAGTGTGACACACGACAAACATGATCGCCATCGCAGCTGGTATTTGCACATCAACAATGTCCAGGAGGAGGACAAAGGACGCTACATGTGCCAGATCAACACGGTGACGGCCAAAACGCAGTTTGGTTATCTCAATGTAGTCGGTAAGTGTGGACAATAATAACTTAAGCAAATGGTCAAGGGAGGGCAGTTTTTCGTTACAAAAAAAGAAAATTCCATTAAATGCCAGCCCTTTTCCCAAAACTCCGATTGGGAATTCGTGGTAAAAAATAATCATAAATAAATTAAAAATAAATTATGCCAGGCAATTCCAATTCCATATCCACCCACCCCACTTTAGCCTTGTCCTTGATAGCTGCATGCATGGCATCCCTTGCAGCCAATCTAACATTAAGTCGCAGAATTTATGCCTCAATGATTTCCCAGTTATTTTACTTTTGATCCAGAGTCAAGTGAGTTTTCGCATGGCCTCTAAGTCTCCAAACAGCAGCTGTTGCCACTGCTTTGGGGAAAGCAAATATCTCAGTTCAATTGAACTGAGAAAGTCGAAAAAAAAAGGAAAATCACTGTTTGCATTCCTCTGCTTGTTTATATCCTTGAGGCTTCTACGAAATGCGTTAGGAAAAACCCCGTGTATTTTTTTAAACACAAAAATAGGAGGAATAATGTCACTTGAGAGTTGCGCAGAAAAAAAACTCACATAAATATTCAATTTAATTATTTTTTTCTGCTTCTTCTTCTTTTTCTCATAATAAATCAAGACTGGGTTATATTTTGTTTATTTTTCGCATGCAATTATTATTGTGATTTGTGTGGGTGTTTGGCTGTGGTTTCTCTGGAGTAATAATAATAATAAGCATTGGGAAAATAATATTTGTAAATAAAATTAGATCCCACCATAAATAATTAATCTCTGCAAGGAATTGGAGCTTAAGTGTGAGGAGAAGAAAATGTCTTAGGATATAATAACTCGAAAGAGTGAGAGAGAGTTCAAAAGAACAAATTTATGGTCATTTTTGCCAGAGCCTCCACAAGAAATATGAATACTTCAGGGAAATGGAAGCCGTGGAAGGAGAAGTGCTTATACCCCTCTTAGATAAACTCGACGTAATGGCTTCAGATCATTTGGCATGGGCACATTGTAGGGTATATTTTATTATTTTTACCGAATTTTTACATCGAGTTCGTAGATTGGCAACAGGGCCACTCCCTCTAGTACCTCCCCACAAAAGTCCAAAAGTTGACTAACAATAAAAAATTAAAAATCTCATAACAAGCGAGAGGAGCACATGACAAAAATCAAACTTGCCCACCGTAAAATTCAGATAAGCCTTATGTCTGGTGAAAAAAATTTACAATATTGACCCAACCTCACAAAAGGTCGACATTTTGATGTGGGTAATCAATTTACGATTTTCTCTATTTTTCCTTGAAAATCTGAAAATCTGAAAATTGATTATATTATTTTTTCTCATACCTCTCTCTGAAAAAAGCTGGAAAATTTTGAAAAACATTCCTAAGCATATTTCATAAAAAAACGAATCAAGTACCCGATTTAGTTTAAAAGTGGTGCGTGATAATATTTATATCACACTTAGGTCTGTAACGATCATGAAAAATATTAACCCACTGCTTGTCGTACTTCCCTCCTAAAAGTTAACATTTTTTAATACGAATAATTCACATTTAATTTGAAATTATTTTCTTTTGCCCGAATAAGGCACCATTCCATCTCGTATCTCTCCCACAATGGACCAACATTTTATGCTCCAAAGAGGTTATCTCTTTCTTCTTGAGTCTCAAAATGCCTAAACTTGGTGAAATTAATTTAAACAAAAAAAAAAATCAGTATGTTCGGCCCGGTCGAACTTTTAATACTCTCCACAATTCAGAAGGACTTTACAAATGCTCAAAGAAAGTCCGTTTAAAAATACTGTTAAAATCATAAAAATACCCAATATAGGGATTTGCCGTCATACGGGGTCTATACGATAACATGGACCTGCATAGGCAATTTTCTGTCTTAGGCTTCCGTACAAATTAGGAACTTCATATACGAAATTTAAAATAATGTCGATAAATAATGTGGCTAAAATCATAAAAATTCCGAATATAGGGAAATACGAAATTTGAAACAATTCCAAAGGATAATGTCGGTGAAGTCATCAAAATACCGAATATATGGAGGGACTCTTATATAGGGCCTATACCAAAACTTAGGCCTATATTGCCAGTTCTATGCAAGAATGTTTCTAACATAATGAGAACTCAATTTACAGCAAATTCGTGTTAAAATTATGACTAAAACACCTCAAAAACTTTAAATCTGTCGGTATAGTTATATGGGACCCATGCCAAAAAGTAGACCTACAGGGTGAGATCAAAAAACTGCAACAAAGTCAAACGGTATAATTTTTACATATTTTTTTTTAATTTTATTGAATGAAAGCAAAAAATGTCGGAAATGGCATCACATTTTAGAATAAGTTTAGATTTGTTCGAATTGGTCACCTTTGACACAAATTATGGCCTTCAAACGGCCAATGAAACCGTCACACGCTGTCCAAATGTTGCTCTGCGGTATTTTGGCCCATTCCCGGCGAAGCGCTTGTTTGAGGCGATCGACACTTTTTTAGTGCCAACCTGGCTTTCCAAAATACCCCAGACACAATAGTCTAACATATTGGAACATTTGGTGGCCATTGTGCGCTGGAAATGAAGCGAGGAACCTCATTATGTAACCATTCTTGGGTGGCGCGTGCTGAGTGCGATGGTGCTGAGTTCTGTTGGAATGTCCAAGGTCTGCGGCCAACATGTTTGCGTGTCCAAGGCTTTAATACACCCTCCAGAATATTTTTGCGATAATATTTGGCATTTATTCTGATTCCATGGTCGATTAATATGAGCGGAGAGAGACCATCGGCTGTTATGATTTGAGTTTTGGTGGCCAACCGAAGGTGCACATTTTAAGCTGACTTCTTTGGCAAGTAAACACATTCATTTTGTTTCTTTACAAACTGCTGGGCAACGAATGTTTTCTCATCGGAGAAAACCGAATTCGGCAGTTCACCACTTTCGGCCAAGCGAAGAAAACTCTTTAGATCTTTTGCGTCTATTTTATTTCTGTTGCGGTGTAAGTTCTTGCACTTTTTGCAATTTCAATGGCTTTACCCCGAGCTCATTTTTCAATATTTGCCGAATGGAATATTGCGATATGTTCAGCTCACGACACTATTTTCCCACCAAAATGCTTTTGTAAAAAATTTGAACTCTTTGAGGAAAAATCCTAACAAATATTGACGTAAAACATTCTAAAAGTCAAAAAAATCCATGTATGTAGACAAAGTTATAGGCCTTACATTACTGAAGAGATACATTTATTCAGACCTGATATTCATTGTAGGAAACACTATTAATAGACCTAGGATCATTAAATTGATGTAGTTGCCTTGAATGATTCACCCTAACCCTAATAATATTTAAGGAATCAACGTTTATAGTACTGGAAGTACTCAAAAGATCCACGAATGTAACCATATTACCTCACCTCTAGAGAACCTCCAAAGGTCTATCCATGATATTTTTTAATTATTGGCCTGCAGGCCTGAAACTATTCATTTTTAGGCCTGATTATCCATAAAGGATCAACAATTTTCGTGCTGATACTAATTGATTGTTAAAGCCCTGATAGACCAAGGATCATAAATCTGAGTTAGCTGCATTGAGGGATTCACCCTAACTCTGATAGTCCTCAAGCGATGACCATTATAGTCCTGGAAAATTGACGAATGTAACTTTCTTGCCTTACCACTAGATATCCTCTAACGGTCTATTCATGATAGTTCTTAGAGGACCCAAAATGATCGGCCCGGCAGTCCATGTTTGCAGTTATGATTGTCTATAAAGCATTCACAATCATCGCCCTGATAGTCGTTAAGGGATCCATATTTGTAGACCGAATTTTCTATAAAGGATCCGCAATTAACGTCCTGACAGTCCTTAATGGACATTTTTTAAGTTCTGATGGTGATTTTGAAAATTAAATGATCCTCGTTCTAATAGTCTTAAAAGGACTCAGAATAAAGACCATGTAAGCGGAGATAACCCCTAAAGGTCCATAATATTAGCTTTTATAGTCCCTAAAAATCCTTGAAGAATCTTTAATATAGAATTCTGATAATACTGACTTGGTCCACATTTATAGCCTTGATATTCCTGAAAAAATTCAATTCTCAAAAAAATCAAAAGCCAATAATAAATGTTAATCTTTTGCCACTTCTGAGAGACTTTGGGAAATATTGGTTCCAGATCTAGGAAGACCATTTACGTGCAACATCTACCAATAAATTTGAAATGAGCAAATTAGTTTAAGTTGCTATTATTCGAAAATTAGAGAACGAAACCTGATGGTTTTTTTTTATTATTTGTCACAATATCTTGTGCAATTCTTTCGAGTATCTCGCCTATATGAACTGTATCGTTTATTATAGTGTTGTAGGGTATTCAACGGTCGGCCCCGCTCGACTGTAGCCTCTGCTTACTTGTTTTCTTCTAAAAACCATCCTATAACAATAAACCCAATATTCCCCCCAAAACAATTTTAAATTCCACCAGGTCTTATTCAAACCACAAAACTAACCGCTTTGATAAGACCAATTATGATTTGTGGAGACCAACTAAAAGTTCAGCAAAAAACAAGTGATTTGCATTTTTTTCTTCTTTAATAACCAAACGAAAGACAAATTGTTTATGAAAAAAGTTTAAAAACAAAGGCACCATGCCGCTTCGTTTCCACATCTTCCCCTCTCCCCGCAATTCATCACCTTATGGCAACCATGAAGAAAATGAAAGCGAAATTAAAAACTGCGTTGATTTAATTTTAAAAGTGTCATCATGAAATAACTTTTAGATGGACACCGAACAGAAGACCTAAGACGGCTCCATCAAACACACACACATATACACACATCTATAACTATACAAAAGATTTTGTAGCAAATATATTAAGCAGCATAAAGAAGAAGAAAGAGCTCTTTCCTCAATTTCATTATTTTTCCTCGCCATGCCTCGCATAGCCGTCTAAGGCTCGGCGAAAAAATTATGATGAGAAAGAAATATTGCAGCGGCAGCATCGAACCACTTTAGAGGCTTTGGGAATTAACGGTGAATGTCACAGTTTTTGACTTTTCTCCCCATTGAACAGACATGAATATCAACAGCAACGGCAACGACTCGAAGCATGCTTTTCCAAAAACACCAACAACACCGCAGAAAGTTCTGCTTCGTTGCGGACGTAAGCCTTAGAAAAGCGTGTCTGTGTCGCCGAGTGCCAGCCTTATTAAAAACAAACAAATAGAGCCATAATAACACAACATTATGGCTTAAAGAGTGTACCGAATAGAACTTGAAGTAGTAGTCATAGCAGTAGTGGCAAAAGAAGAAGGAGAAGATGAGACGAAGAAGTAGATGAAAAAATCCTAAGACATAAACCTCATCAGTAGTCAGTCCCCAGTCATCAACGGTCAGGACACAACATCATCTTCATCAAAACTCATCATCATTATGATACTCATCAGCGACAGTTGGAAAGTCATCAGTGGGAGGGAGTTGGGCGGAAGACAGTGGAAGATATTGTGGATAATGGGTTTCATCGCTGGTCTATAGTCTATAACTGGCCTGCAGACGACCCATCCTATAGGTCGTCTATAGCTGGCCTGTAGACGACCCGTCCTTTAGGTCGTCTATAGCTGGCCTGTAGTCAACCCGTCCTCCAGGTCGTCTATAGACACACCCTCCAGTTCGATTGAAGCTCGTCCAGTCCGATTAAAGCTTCAGTTTGATTTAATTTGGCCTATAGACGACCCCTCTTTTAGGTCGTCTATAGACACGCCCTCCAGTTCGACTTAAGCTCTTCTATGGACGCGCCCGAATAAAGAATCAGCCTGTCTATGGAAGCTCCCTGGCCTTCAGCTCGTCTATGGAAGCTCCCTGGCCTTCAGCTCGTCTATGGAAGCTCCCTGGCCTTCAGCCTGTCTATGGAAGCTCCCTGGCCTTCAGCTCTTCTATGGAAGCTCCCTGGCCTTCAGCTCTTCTATGGAAGCTCCCTGGACTTCAGCTCGTCTATGGAGACTCACTGCCCTCCAGCTCGTCTATGGAGACTCACTGCCCTCCAGCTCGTCTATGGAGACTCACTGCCCTCCAGCTCGTCTATGGAGACTCACTGCCCTCCAGCTCGTCTATGGAGACTCACTGCCCTCCAGCTCGTCTATGGAGACTCACTGCCCTCCAGCTCGTCTATGGAGACTCACTGCCCTCCAGCTCGTCTATGGAGACTCACTGCCCTCCAGCTCGTCTATGGAGACTCACTGCCCTCCAGCTCGTCTATGCAGGACTCACTGCCCTCCAGCTCGTCTATGCAGACTCCCTGCCCTCCAGCTCGTCTATGCAGACTCCCTGCCCTCCAGCTCGTCTATGCAGACTCCCTGCCCTCCAGCTCGTCTATGCAGACTCCCTGCCCTCCAGCTGTCTATGCAGACTCCCTGCCCTCCAGCTCGTCTATGGAGACTCCCTGGCCTCCAGCTCGACTATGGAGACTCCCTGGCCTCCAGCTCGTCTATGGAGACTCGATGGCCTCCAGCTCGTCTATGGAGACTCGATGGCCTCCAGCTCGTCTATGGAGACTCCCTGGCCTCCAGCTCGTCTATGGAGACTCCCTGGCCTCCAGCTCGTCTATGGAGACTCGATGACCTCCAGCTCGTCAATGGAGACCCACTGGCCTCCAGCTCGTCAATGGAGACCCACTGGACTCCAGCTCGTCAATGGAGACTCCCTACCTGGCATCCAGCTCGTCAATAGAGACTCACTGGCCTCCAACTGGTCAATGAAGACTCTCTGGCCTTCAGCTAGTCTATGGAGACTCCCTGGCCTCCAGCTCGTCTATGGAAGCTCCTTGGCCTCCAGCTCGTCTATGGAGACTCCCTGGCCTCCAGCTCGTCTATGGAGACTCCCTGGCCTCCAGCTCGTCTATGTAGACTCCCTGGCCTCCAGCTCGTCTATGGAGACTCCCTGGCCTCCAGCTCGTCTATGGAGTCTCCCTCCAGCTCTTCTACAGAGTCTCCCTCCAGCACCTCTACAGAGTCTCCCTCCAGCTCATACATAGAGTCTCCATACAGCTGCTCTACCAAGTCTCCATCCAGCTCAATAGAGTCTACCTCTAGCTCATATATATGGAGACTCCCTCTAGGTCCTCTATAGAGACCCCCTCCAGCCCCTCCATAGAGATTCCCTCCAGCTTCTCAATAGAGATTTTCTCCAGCTCCTCTATAGAGGTTACCTGTGCAGACTCCCTCCGTCTCCTCTAGAAAGAAAAGAAAAAATATTTATTTTATTTCATTTTCCCTCTCCCACTGTTCCTTAAACCAAAGTAAACAAATGAATCCCATGCCATCTTCCTCGTTTTCCCGGAAACCTTTTAGAATGACAGCTTCTCACCGGGTATGTCCATCCAGCTAACCTAACGGTAACTTTACTTGATGCCAATGTTATTTATTTAGATTGTTAGCTGTTGAAAAAAAAAGAACTCAACATTCATCCACAGACTCGACAGAGGAGTACATCATCTTATGGCGGGAATAAGTGGCAGCATAACAAGTCAAAAACTCATTTAGCCTCTTGGCCAAATAAATAAACAAGTGTTTCCGAACAAACGACTTTTGCAACAAACTGTTCTACACCACCGCAACATTGCAATTTGAGTTGAGTTGATGATGATGCTGATGGAAGAAAATAAAGCTTAAGGTTCGCCTGGCTACTGTCCCTCAATTATTTGGTATCATGGCACAATTACCGCCCCTTCCCGCCAGCCACACGCCATTGAAGCACTTTAGTGCCGAAACCCCCGACTTTGAGGTAACAACCAGTGTCCCAAGTTTATTTTAAAACTACTTTATTACCTACTTACCAACACTCCGCAGAGAGTGATTGCCAAGTCGAGGAGGCACTCATCTCAAGAGTCAAACACATACATTCATACATTCATAGATATATTATTCTATTAAAGCAACAGACTTCAGACCACAAGAGTCTAGGAGGTTAAAGCCAAAGCAAGTACCATTGTATGACACTCATTGACCTGGGATTTTCCTGTATTATCCCCGAGAAGAGTTTATCTTTACTAAGTGGGCTAATGATATTTTTGTTTCCTCTTTTGGACAAATTAAGGCTGATGACACCCTTCCTCGGTTTGTGTTTCCATAAGAGTTTATTGCATTTCCTTTCTACATAATTTGTCTCTTTTTTCTTTCTAGTGCCGCCCAACATTGATGACTCGTTGAGTTCAAGCGACGTCATTGTACGGGAAAACTCCAACATATCACTGCGATGTAAAGCGACCGGTAGTCCCAAACCGGTCATCAAATGGAAGAGAGATGACAATTCAAGGATAACAATTAGTAAAAATCACATAGGTAAGTACAGGAGAACGGAGGAGCAGAAGGAAAAGTATGTGGTGAGTAGAAGAGGGAAGGGAGTTCTGATCATCCAAAAAGACTCCTTAAACCTCTTCGTCTATAAATAGTTTCCGCGAATTCTTTCTATAAGGTTTCTTTCAGCTCCAGGTCTATTAAGACCTCTTCTAGCCCCCTAGTAATTTCTATAAGTCCTCCCGTTAGCTCCTGATCTATAAAGGCTCCCCCAAATCCTCATCTAAAAAATCATCATTCAGCTTCTCCCGCAAAGCTATCGACTTTATAAACTTTTTTCACCTCCTCTACAAATACTTTTGCCAGCTCCTTTTACCTAAAATTTTCTTTAAACGATATGCCTATTGAGCCAAACTTACGTTGCCCTCCCATAGGGTCCACCCATAATGCTGCTTCTTATCTATTTACAAGCAATTCATCTCCTCGAATTCAAGGACCTCTTGTCTTCAAAGACTTTAGCTCCCCTTCTATAAGGACTTTCCACACCGAGAAAAAGTCTTAGTTCAGTCCATCGTCAATGGAGACTACTATTTAGCTTCTTGTCTTTAGAGACATCCTCATATCACTGAGCATAATTCAGCACCTCGGCTCTAAGGTCCACGCTTAGTCATCTCTTATTCAGATCCCTTTTTCATCCTCTTCTAGTTCATGGTCTATAAGAGTTTCCTCAAGCTTTGAATAAGGAATTCCTTTAGTTCCTCGCTCAAAAGGACTTCTCGTTAGGTCCTGGTCTTAAAGGACTTGTCAATGCCTCGAACCTAAATTTTGAGCTTTTTAACTCCTATCCTACAAATACTTCAGCCAGTTTCTCGTCCAAATGGGATCCCTTTATCTATGAACACTTCCTTCAGTTTCTCGTTTTACCAATATCCTTCTGATTTTGAATTTAGTCCTCGAATTTTGAATTTATATAAAAAAATTGTTTAACCATTTTCGTCTATAAATTAATTATACATTCCGCACCTCTATTTTATAGACATCTAGTTCATTATCTACATGGACTTTGCTCAGCCTCTCGTCTAGGAATTCTGTTTTATTTCGTCCAAACTCATACAAAACTCAGTTCAGACCCTCTCCCATTCTTCCTTTGTCTTCTTCTCTAAATTTCCTTAGTAAAAATTTCCGTGAAATCTGGAGGTTCTGCTACTTATATCTGAATCCTGTTTTTAACTCCTCATCTATAAATACGCCATTGAATCACTTGTCATTGAAAACTGCTTAATTTTTTATCTAAAAATACATTATCTTCTCCTGACCGAACTACATTAAAAATCTGTCATTTACTCTCCTTTCAGTACCTCATCTGGAAAATCTCCTTTAATTTACCCGTGTAAAATGATCCCATTCTATTCCTCCGCCTTCGACATTTCCTTCAAATGACCATTCAAAAATATTTCCTCCGGCCGGGTACAAATAATCCAACCAGTTAACTTTTTTAAAAACTCTTTCAAATAAATTTTATTAACATTTTTCTTAGCTGCCTTCTAGGAATAAGACCCAATTCCCACAAACGGTCCTGGCTAACAAAATTTCTATTTTACATCCGCTATTTAAAAATCATCTGTTTAAAATTCTTCTTGTCTGTAAAAACCCTATTCTGTCTTGGCTTAGATTCTTCCTGCTTGTCCTTTTTAAAAACCAAAAAGTCCTGTTCCACTACTCCTCCCTTGAAAGCTTAATTCAGTTTGTCTATAGAAAATCCCTTTAGTATCCCCTATGTGAAATCCTTTTCTGTCTCTCCCCTGAAAATAATTCCCTTATACTCCTACTCTTATACAAACTCATTTTGGATATATTTCCATAAAAAAATACCCTTCTACTCCTCGCCTATAACATCCTCTCTCTGACTCTGTGATACCGCCAATTAATAATAAATTTTATATTTTAAAAACTCATATTTCTTTGACTTTTCCCTTAAATTTCCAGTCAGCGAATGGGAAGGTGATACCCTGGAATTGACGCGTATCTCTCGCTTGGATATGGGCGCCTATTTGTGCATAGCCTCAAATGGGGTGCCACCCACGGTTTCGAAGCGCATCAAAGTTAGTGTGGACTGTAAGTACCAAAAAAAAATAAACATAAAAAATATTAGCAAAATTTAATTTAGATTAGAATCCTTCGTACGAAAAATATGATTCTGAAACTGTAGACAAAAAACCACTCCAATGAAATCAGTCAAAACTTTAAAAAACAAAACGTACTGCCGTGTAACTAACAACTTCAAAACAACGAGATTTTTTTTCTCACTTTACACTACAGCATTTTTACATCTTGTTATGACTAATATGCCTAAGCTTCCCCGACCTAACATGTTTGTTGGTTGTTGTTGTTGTTGAATTGAGCAACACAGCATCATCAGCATTTTAGCTTGTAGGCACTTTCCAAACTAAACTCCTCCATTTGCCATATGAAACAGACTCAAAAAAGTCGAAACAAACAAACAAAAAAGACTAGACTACTAAACCGGTAATGGATGCAATTCTCAGCCGAGAACTGTTCAGAACTCTCAATGAAGTATCAGAAAAAAAGTCAGCTAGGAAACAGAAGGGAAATTGCCTTACATGCATATGCAGATGGATGGACAAGTATGTGTGGGTATTGGGGTGGTTTGAAAAGAAATTGATCAGATAAATCTTTGAATGTACTATTTTTGGTATCTTTGGGAATAAAAAATATGAATTTGGAAAACAAATTATGATTAAGTATTTTTTAGAAACAAATTTTGTGAGTAAAATGTGTCATCCGAAAATACGCAGAAACAAAATATATTTATGAGACTTATATTTAATTTCACAAAATCGATCATTTTTTTAAATTTTCACGTAAACTTCTCCAACATTCATAAACCTTTCCCAAGAAAAAATTTAACCTAAAAAGGCCAGTTTCATTTCCACATCAAATATAATTTGTAAGTCTTACCATTTTTTCGTTTTGAATTTGATAAATATCTACCCTAATATACATAACCCTTTTTCACTGAAAAAAAAACAATGTTTCCTTTAGCACCCAAAAATTGCAAACATGCCGAGGAGATATCCTTAAAGCAAACATTGACTATGCAACGTTGACCATTCTCGAAAACAGAAATGTAAACACAAATGCCTAACGTATTTGCTCCATGGGCGTCGAAAATCTTTTTTTGGGCAAGAAAGATTTCAAGCCAAAGGAAATAGAAGAAATCTTGTAGAAAAATCGGAATATACGAAGGATATTGAACTTTTATCGTTTTGTAAAGCAATAAGAACTCTCATTTAAAACGTATTGCTAATTGATATCAGAGCATCAAATCTGGATCATTTTTTTTAATTCTTTCATAGTTTCGACTTCAATTTCTTATGAATTACTATAAGGATTTTTATTCAGGAGATAGTATTCCCCACCATAATATGAAGGATACATTAATTCGTACATATATACTTTTCAACATTTAATTCTAAAGGTATTCGATTTCTGTCTGCCTCTTAAAATCTAGTAGACCACTCATTGTTTTATGGAAATCTTTAAAATTTTTCATACAAATGTCATATGTGTACTATGTATTGAAAATCTATCCATGTCAGAGTACAAATTTGCTCGCTCGAGAGTGAAACGTGCTCGCGAGTAGGTTTGATTTCTATATGGAGTTTACTCTTAAAGTGTGGGAGTGCTTCGAAGTCACTCTTTTTGAATATGGCTCGAAATAGAGTAAGAGTTTGCTTTATGAGTGAAATCGAGTGAAACGAGTTAAAAAGTATCAGTGGGTTTTGCCCTCAGGCAATATTTGATTGACTGACCCCCAATGGAGTAGATTCCGAAGGAATGGGCCAAAATATGATATAAATATTGCGTCATACCTCATCTAATACAAATAAAAATATTGGAATGGGCAATATTACAAGGGAATCGAACATTTATATTCAATTTTATGCTAAATCATAAATTCCATATTCATCGCAGGTTCCTGGTTTAGAGAAATTGCAAGTTGTAAAAAATCGCTGACTTGTTTCGCTACTTATGCTGAAAATTGGGCCCCTCTGTGGGTGAGGTACCAGAAGGGGTTCGCAGACATCATCATACACCATCTTTGCAACAGACCGTGTGTTAGCAAAAATGTTTGCATGTGTGAAATTTGAAGGGAGTTGAATGCTTATTTTGCTTTCTTTGAGCGTTTTATTTCTCAAAATCTTGAACCCTATGTGGGGGAGGTAACAGAAGAAATGATCCGATCCCTACCATTTTTATAACCGATCTTGTGCTGATGGAAATATCTATATTATACCAAGCCTGAATGGAATCGGATCTCAATTTCGCATTTTATGAATTTTATGGATATTCCAAATTTTGACCCTTTATCGAATGGAGTGGACATATACATACAATCTTCACATCAGATCTAGTGTTAGTAGAAACAATGGAATTTGTAAAATATAAAAAGAATCGGATGCTAATTTCGGATTTTATAATTGTTTTGTTTATTCAAAACTTCGACCATTTATGGGAGAGGTACCAGAAGGAATGTTCCGATCTCTACCATCTTTATAACAGATCTTGTGTTTATCGAAATATTGAGATGTGCCAAGTCTGAATGAAATCGGATATTATTTTTGCATTTTATGACCTTATGGGTATTCTAAAATTCGACCCTTTGTGAAGGGAGGTACCAGAAGGAGTGGACCGATATATTTAATTTTCACGCTAGACCATGGGTTAATAATAATATTTTAATAGGTGTCATTTAGAGGCAATCAGGCTCTTACATCACATTTTGAAAGAGTTAAAATTATTCAAATTTTTGACCCTTTGTGGGGAAGTACTTGATGGAGTGGACCTTATTTTCCACTTTCGACTGACCGCAAATATTAATATTAATGCAGAAAATATTTTTTTTTGAAAAATTCGTCCTTTTGTGGGGGAGGTACCCGAAGGAGTGGACCGATATATTTCATTTCAGCGCCAGGCCTTGGCTTAATAAATATATTGGGATGTGTGAAATTTGGAGACAATCAGGCTCTTACATCACATTTTATAAGAGTTAAAATTATTCACAATTTTGATCCTTTGTGGGGAGGTACAGGGTTGCCCATATTCGACGGACCCATCTGGCAACGCCACAACTTTTGACAGAGATGTCACATCGATTAATGACATACCGCGTTTGAAGCGTCAGTCCAAACTGATTTTTACCATGAACCAATACACGCTACGCGAGCGCTCTGAAATTTACATTCAACAGAAGAAGTCAATTGTGAAAACTCAACGTGATTTTAAAACATTAAAAAATGTGAGTTGAGCATGGCTCGGTCCACTTTACAACGGATTATTCGCATTGATTTGCATTTGTTCCATACAAAATTCAATTGACGCAAAGAATGTTGCCTGCGGACAAGCCTCGTCGATTGGAATGGGCCCAAAGAGTCATGGGTCCGTCGAATATGGGCAACCCTGTACTTGATGGAGCGGACCGATATTTTCCATTTTCGCACCTGACCTAGCGCTGATGGAAATATTAGGATTTGCAAAGTTTGAGCAAAATCGAATTATCCTTTTTCTTTCTGTGCAATAAAATATTTTCTTTGAAAATTTCGACCTTTTGTTGAGGGGGTACCAGAAGGCGTGGACCTATATTGCCCATCTTCGAACCCGATCCTAGTTTGATAATAATATTACAATGTTTCAAGTTTGGACTAAATTGGATATTCCCCTCGAGAGTGATCGTGCGCACCAACCAGACGGACGGAAAGACATCGCGGTATAATTAAGAGTTTGTGAACAATAATATTGGAAATAGAATATTACAGTTTTGGAAAAATTTTGCAATGTATCAAAAGAAATGCTATGACTAGGGTATGTATGCGTTATAATAAATAAGAATATATTACTGATACATCCGTGAGAACAGGTGCTAGACTAGGTCAAAAAGTAAAACTGAAGGACCAATGGGAATAATATTGAGGCAATTCAAGATTATTTTGAAATTTTTACCTGGTATTTCCATAGAAATGCTTAGGAGCTTAGGAGTAGGAATATCTTACTTTTTACTTGCATTTATATTTTGATCCGAAGAAGCTGCCGAAAACTTCCTGAAAAGTTTAGAATTTTGAGTAAAAATTTGGATTTTTTGGAACTACGCAAAAAAGGACCTTCGAATATTTTTTATTGCTACAAACAGAAACTAACATCCTCTTCGTTGAGAAGAGTGAATTTTAGACTATTTTACACAATGCCAAATGGGACAAAGAAATCGGAATACAGAACCAGAGCCTAATTAATAAACGTATATATAAAATCTGGTTTAAACCTGAAAGTTCTTTACCCAGAAAATTTTGTTCCCAGAAATTCTGGAATCATGTTAATTACTGATCGACTACTGTGTCGCCAAGGTCAAATTCTACACTGTGCCATTTGCTAGATCTTAGAGTTTTCCTAAATTTCGCAACTCTTAAATATTTCAATTCTGTTCTCAGAAGTTATATGCTATTTTTAACAAACCCAACAACATATTCTCTAACCCACATTTCAAGATGCCTCTGGCCATTCTCTCTGAAAAAAAGCATAAATTAAAAAATGCACACAAGTAAACATTGAGGAATTCAAAGGAAAGAGAAAAGAAACCTCCCCGAATGCATTCATTATTACTACACAAAAGCCAATTCAAACACCTACTCAGCAAATGTATCATCCTTTCTAATTAGCAAAAAAAAAAGGACGTTCTAATTGAAGATTACAAATAGCCGGAAGCTGTTCTCGTTGCATCAAAGAAAATGTCATAGTTTATGGTGGCAATAACTCTCATTTCGTTTTTAGTTTCCTTTTTTCTCATGTTGTAATACTGGAAATTGCAAGAATTCTAAAAGAGAATATATGTGTCTTTGGCTTATTAACTTCTTTGTTTGTTGGCCAAGTTGGAAAGCTCCATGACAGGCAACAATGTGTTTTATGCCACTCTGCCACTGATACTGCCACTGTTGCTGTTGATTTTGATGTTGGTCTTATTTATGATTATTATTTATACATGTTTTTCTTGTTAATATTCCATTTTCATTCCAATTTGTTGTGGCCCACACACACACGCACACACTCGCACTCATTTAGGCAAGGATCCACAATCTGACAATGCCATCTATGTGGAGAATGACACATCCACACACACACACATCCATCCATGTGTTCCAACGTGCTAGCTCACATTAATGCCACAATTCGTTAAACAAGATGTGACAGCTGTTGCAACATGTCCTTTTTAACTGACCACGTTCGTTGTTTCTTGTGTGCCTTCGACTCTGGGGTTTTGTTTGAGGGTGTGTGTGTCTGTGGGGTTTGTATTTTGTTGTAGCAAAATTTTGTTGTTCGTTTTTTATTCTTTCTCAAATGATGTGGGCAACTTACGGAGGGCAGAGGTAGGTGTCTCTGTGTGTGTGTCTGATTGAGCCAGTTGCATGTTTAGATTTGGCATTCCTTCAACATGTTCATTTGTATCCTCTTCCCATTGAAAATTCAGTTTGAGAACCCTTGTAACAGTGGTTATCAAAACTAAGTTTTGTAATGTGGGGTTCTCCTTATTTTTCCGATCCTTGTATATTATTTAAACACTTATGGACATATGTTAATGAGGAGTTGAAAAGGATTTCCTTTTTTCCATGAACATCAATAGATTTCGGTTAGATCTAAAACGATTTGTTACACACATTTTTTTTTTTTTTTGAGAATATTTTATAAAATATTAAATCAAAGTTGTAAATGTGATTTGGAAGCAATTCTATCAAAAGATTGAATATTTGATAGGGCTTTTGAGCATAAATTATGGAAACACGTGTTTCTAAGAGCTCTTTTATTTTATGGCAAAGTTTTGAGTGATATGTTTGATTGAATTAAAGGGGTTTCAATTACAAATGTGTGGGTTTTCAGAAATGTTTTCCTTCATATTGGGAGTGAGGTGCGCATACGTATTGTAAAGAGCTTTATATTACTGATACGCCCGTGAGAACATGGCCTGGCATACATTTAAAAAACAGTCTTGGGAATAGTTCGATATGGTGCCAATTAATATCCACACGACTTTCAGACCCCTGAGGAAGTAGAGGGAATTATATCCAGTGCTTCAAAATTTCCTTACCGAAAATAAGCTTTGGAACGTAGATGTGGGGTTTAACCATAAATTGTATTACCACAAGAAAAGGAAACGAGTAAAAAAGCAGTAAGTTCGGTCGGATCAAACTTTGAATATTTGGAAGGAATTGGAAAAATTTGCCCAAAAACTAAAATCTGTTAAAAATTCGGTTAAAATCTTAAAAATACCGCATATAGAAGTTATATTGGGGTCTATATGAAGACGTGGGCTGCATAGGCATCTTTTGTCATAACCCGTTCCAATATTCAAATACGAAACTTGAAAAAAGAATCCGGGGAATAATGTAAGTCATCAAAATATCGAACATAGGGAGGTACCGTTATATCGGGGCTATACGAAGACCTGGACCCGCATAGACAATTTTCAGTAATAGGCTGTAGTTCCCATTATGAACTCTAAATAAGAACTTTGAAACAACTCCAGTGAATAATGTCCCCAAAATCAATATTTGGAGCTACCATCATATGAAGGCTATACGAAGACGTAAACCTGCATACGTAATTTTTTGTCATAGGCTTAAGTACCCATTAAGAATTCTAAATAAGAAATTTGAAACAACTCCGGTGAATAATACCATTGAAAAATGTAGCTAAAATTATCAAAATACCGAATGTAGGAGATATACAATATCGTGGACCTATATGTAGACAATACTATTCCAGGCGGTAGAAGGAACTCCTTTTGTGGATTTTCAGACAATGTCATAGAAAAATTTGGCTACAATTATTAAAATACCGAAAATCGGTGGTACCTTTATATATGGCTATACAAATTCGTGGACCGATATAGTCCATCTTCGAAATTGACCTGCCTAAAGACAAAATACTGATCTTGGCAAAATTTCCAGTTTCGGGATCTAGGAGACATTTTTTAAATTCCGAACTTGAAGATAGCATTTTTCCTCTCAGCCATTTGAAGTTATTTCTTCTTAACAAACAGTACGTTTTCTGTTATGATTTAAAAATTAATTGAAAATCCCATTAAAATGGGATTGAATTTTTTGGATAGAATGCCTTTTTATTTTTCTGACAAGTAAAAATTAAAAACGGAAGATATTTTTGGCTACATTCTTTAAAAAAATACATTTCATAATTTCAAAAATTGAAATTTAATTGGATGGATTTAAATGGATTTTTTCTAAATTTTTAAGGACTTTTCAAAATGGATTTTTCAAAATTCTTCTAAAAAATTAAAAAAATTAAATTAAATTAAAATTATTTTGCAACGATTTTCTGGAATTTTTAAAGGACACTTTTTCAGTCTTCTAGAATATAGAATTAAAGATGTTTTGTCCAAGAACTTTCAGGATTTTTAAATCTTTTTATCGATTCTACGAAGAGAATTTTTGATTACTAAACACATTTTTTAAAGTCGTATGAGAATTTTAGTGGCTTAAAAACAAATTTGTTGAAGGACCTTTAAGGACTTTTTTTCTGGAACAAAATTTATTGTCTGTATTGTATTTGTTTCTATTTTAAATACTTCAGAGATCCTTAAAAACTATTTTCTAGAACTATCTAAGAACATTTCGTGTATTCAATACCTTTTTTTCAAGGGCATTGTAGGATCCTTAAAACCGCCTTTTTGAGATTAATATTAATATTTTTCCAATGACTTTAAGGATTATAAAATATAAGTTTTTAAGTCATCTACGAAAATATTCGTGGATTTTTAAGAATATTTTTCACACACCAAACATATTTGAGCACTTTTTAAAGTCTTACATGTCAATGTTCGTAGATTATATAAAATTTTTGGTTTAAGATCTTTTAGGGAGTATATATTTTTACAATGTCCCTAGGACGAAATTTACGTTTTTTTCTCAGGATAATACGAGTTCCTAAAAAACATTTTATAAAAAAGTTCGTGATTTTTATTAACATTTTTGCATGCTCTTTCTGAGACAATTAAAGACCAATTGTTAAAAAATCTTCTACAACAAAGCTCTAGGATTTTAAGAAAATTTGTCCAAGGACTTTCAGGATTATAATTATACAAAAAGTTGTGATTTTTTTATATTTTTGCAAGGTCTTTCTGGACGACTCTTTCAAATCGTCTCTAGAACAAGACTCGCAAATTCTAAAAATTTTGTCCAAAGACTTTGATTGAGATCTTTTGTAATTATTTAAAAAATATCTTAAGACAAACTTGCACATTTTCAGGAATATTTCCCAAGGACTTAAAAGCTATTACAAATTATTTTTAAGCCTTCAACGACAATATCCGTCGATTTATGTAATTATTTTTCCAAGGATTTTCTTGGATTTTAAAGACCAGTATTTCTTAAAAATATTTATGAACAAAACTTATGGATTTTCATTTCAAAGTACTCTTGAAGACTTGTTTACAAGAGATTGGATAGATAACTTGGACTTAATAGAGCGTTACAATAGGCAATAAGTCAGTATAATTCTCATTGACTTAATCAACAGTTACAAATTATTTTTTTGATATTGTTCGACAGTCTGGGATTAAGACTTCATTTTAAGAATTCAAGGACAATGCTCAGGGATTTAAGACTATTTTTCCAAGAACTCTTGGGGATCATTTACCATTGTTATAATTAAGTCTTTGGCCTAAAAGATAATCGATTTTGTTGATTTTGTTCAATGGCTTCCTAGTGTATCACAAATAATTTTTTAATGTATTGTAAGACAATGTTCGTAGATTTTTAAGAATATTTCTCACAATTATTTTCTGGAATGGAAAATAGGATGTTTTATGTCTCCAAGGATATCAAGGATTGGTCTTTGGACTTTTTTTAAACTTTTCTGATACATTATGAAATTAATTCTCCAAGGACTTTCAAATCCTTCATCAAACGTTTGTAATTTTTAAGAAAATTCTACCAGGTTTTTACTTGAATATTAAAGGTTTATTTTCTAAAATCTAAATATAGTTCCATCGATTCAGAAAGCTGTTGGGGCAAAGTTCATAGATTTTAATAAGATTTTCTCAAAGATTTCTGGGTCTTAAGAAAATATTTTTGAAAACAATTCAATGCCAATTTTAATGGTTTTTTTAAACATTTCTTTAATCCAAATGTTTTGGAAGAAATGTTTGGGTTTTTAATATAATTTCCAAAAATGTAAGAATTATTTCTAACTTTTTCAAGTATCATCATGACAAAATTTTGTCGATTAAAATTAAATTTTTCAAGAACTTAACAGGCTAGTTTTTCGAAAGTATTCAAGACAATTTTTGTAAATGTTTTCAAAATATTGTTTTCAAAGACTTTCGGGATCTTTAGAAGCTATGGAAACTATTTTTCGATATCTAGACGATAAATTAAAAATAATTAAAATTTCCATGAAAAAAATCCACGATATCGTGGCAGCGGATTTCTTGCACAATTTTCAAGAATATTCGGAATATTAAAATATAGATAATTCTGTAATGATTTTCAAAATCGTGTTATATTGTAAAAATTCGCATTAGATCTGGAAAATCATTAAAACTAAGTCAAATAGAGGTGTACTGAAACCCTCATGTAAAATTATGCGCTATTTCGAGTGTTTTATGCTATAATTTTTTCATCCACTGTATATATCGGCATACATATGTATGTGTATTTAAATAGCAATGTGCAAACTAACTAGCCACGAACTATTTATTCTGCATTGCCTGAAGCGACATCTGTGTTTTGTTTTATTTCCACATTTATGTGTGCCGAAGCTTTGTTTTACTTTTTGTCCAGAAGTTTGTTTTTCCTGAATGAACATTTCTTTTACAAATACGTGCGTTAGTTACCAAAACAAAGTCGGGGAAAGAGAGAGCCACTCATTGCAGAGCCGTTGAACAAATCTTTGGAAGCCACTGCAGCAACTGGTTTCATGCCAGGATAACAGAAAGGGGATACCGTATTCTGTGACGACGACAACGTTTAATACCAAAAATGTTTGCAGCTCCAATACCCCGACCAGCTGACTGAATGACTGCCACTCGTTCGTCGAGCTGTCTTTTGGGCTATGTGATCCTGTGATAGTTTGTAAGATTTGTTGCAACTGATTAGTTGTTTTTTGTGTCATTGTTGTAACAACGAACAAACTGACGACACATGTTGTATATTTGCTAAGTTGATGCTCACACACACACCCATAGACATCAATGCAACCTCACTGTGGAACGAAGTCGTAGAGAGGGACTCGGCATGGACATTTAGGTTATAAGAACTGACATAACGACAACCAGTCATCCCAAACCCGCTATGCCAAAAAAAAACAAACTACCATTTGATTTTGGTATAGTTTTCATTTGTTGGCTTCCTTTTGCTGTTATTGTTGTTGTCAAAACAAATGTAGCAAATAGGGTCCTTTCTGCAACATGTGTAACTTGCATGGCTATGACTGGAGTCTACAGTTCACTGGATATGCCATTATTGGTGATGATGTTGCTGTTGTGTGTATGAGTGTGTGTGTTGCTGCTCCTGCTACTGATGATGATGATGCTGGTGCTGATGATGGTCATTGTAGCGATGGTGGTACATTGTCAGGCTAATGTTGCCTCACAAAAAACTCGTTTTGTATTCACATGACATTTGTATAGAGAGCTCTGTTTTGTTTTTATTTTTTTCTTTCTATTTTTATTCTTTTCCCATTTTTGTTTGGTTTCGTTGGAATTTCTTTCTCTCGAAAATCTCTTAAAAATTCAAGACATAAAACATTCGAAACTCGGAAAAATCCACCATGCACCAGGGGTCTTATCACTGACTTTGCAATGTGAATTGGCAGCAAATGCTTAAGCAATTTGGCTGGAAACAAAAGCAAGAACAGCAACAACAATAACATTTGCTTTTGCCGCATTTTAAACAATTCCATTGCGATTTAACCACAAAGTTATTTAATTTCTCAATTGAGGCAATCATGGTGATTGAAAATTAAAAGAGAGTTCTTAGAGAGAGTATAACAAGGGAAAGGAACAGTTTTTTGGAAGGAATATTTTGGGGCAAATTTTTGAGATATTTAAGGAAAATTTTAGAGAGAATATAACAAGCAAAAGGAATTTTTTTAAAAGGAATTTTTTAAGATAAAATTTTGAGAACTTTAAGGAATATTTTCCAAACGACCTCTAGATTAATATTACATATACATATTTTCCCAAATTTTACTTTAATATTTTTCAGGAGATTCGTAATGTTTAAGGACAACCTTCTTCGAAGGACCTCCAAGGCTTTGCTTGTGAAATTTGAATGATATTTTTTCTTAGAAATTGCAGAGCAATGTTCGGAAATGTTTTGGAATTTTTTTCCAATGGACTTTCCGAAAAACTATTCTGTGAATTGCACGGATTACTATTCCAAACCACTATTTAAGCATTATTTGTTGGTTTAGGGACTATTTCTAGCCAGGATTCCTAGGTAAAAATTCGTGATATTAAGAAAATGTTCTCTAAGGACTTCCAAAGCAACGATTTTAATAACTTTTTCTGAGATTTTTTTCTAAATTTTGAAAAATTTATTTTTAAGAACTTCCAGGGCAATGTTAAACGGTCTGAGGGCTTTAAGAACATCGAAGGACATCTGGGGCAATCTTGGCGAATTATAAGGAATTTATGAAAGGAATAATTTTAAAATATTTTTAAATAAATGGCTACGGGTCCTTAATAAATTGTCCCTAAAATCTGGGAAAATTGCATTCGAGGCTCCTACATTTTAGGGAAAATTTTTAAGGACCTCTCAACCATTATTTAAGGTCTTTGAGGACAATGTTCGAAGAGTTTAGACAATATTCATTCAGATGACTTCCGAGTCCGTGGATTTCAAGGACACTTAAGGCAAGGACACTAAGAGTTTTCAGCCGATTTTAAGTAATATTAGACTGTTCTGGGATTTTGTATAATATTTTTTGTAAGGACTTTAAGGACAATTAAACAATATATTTTCTAAGAACTTTTAGGACTATGTTAGTGGATTGTAATTGATATTTATTCTAAGGGAATGATTCTGCATTTTAAAGAATTATTTTTCAAAGAACTTTTAGGGGAAGAATATTTTTCTATGGACTTATGGAAGCAGGTTTGAGAATTTTATGCATATTTTTCTAAAGGATTTATTGTGCAAATATCGTGAATTTTAAGGATTATTTCGTAGTAGAATTCCTCGTGTAATATTTGAGGGTTCTTAGGAACTTTTTTCATAGATATGATCTAAGTACATTTTAATTTTTAAATTTTCTAAAAGATTTCATAAGTTTTTGGATCTTGTAGACTATTTTTTCTAAGGACATCTAGGGCAACGTCCCTCGCCCGTGTTTTAAATAACATTTTTAAGGACAAAGTTCCTTAATTGTAAGGACTAATTTCTAAGGACTTTTAGGAAACAATTTTGTCATTTTCTGGGGTATTTATCTAAAAATGGTGCACATTTTAATTAATATTTTTTCTAAGAACTTCGATGACAAAGGAAAATATTTCTTCTAGAGACATCTAAGGCTACGTTCGTGGCCCCTGTTTTAAAGAACATTTTTATGGACTAAGTCCCTTAACTGTAAGGACTAATTTCCAAGGTTTTTTAAGATCTATATTTTTAAAATTTCAGGGCTTTTTTTCTAAAAAATTTCGTAAATTTTAAGGAATATTTTTTTCTAAGGACTTCTACTACTTTGAAGAATATTTCTTCTAAGGACAACCAGGGTTTCCTTCGTAGCCCGTGTTTTAAGGAACATTTTTAAGGACCTCTAGGCCGATGTTTGAGAATTTTAAGGAGTTTTTTTCCTGGGGACTTTTAAGGCAATTTTGTGAGGTTTGATACGTATGTTTTCTAAGGACTTCTAGGCAAACGTTCTTGGATTTTAATGAGTACTTTTTCTAAGGATTTTTAGGGCAATGTTTTTGGACGTTAAAGATTTGTTTTCAAGGATGTATAAGGCTATATTCATAGATTTTAAAGAATATTTTTGTAAGGATTTCAAAGGCAAAGATCTTGCATTTTAAGGACTATATTTCCAAGGACTTCTAAGGCAACTTTTAAGTATTTTAATGACGATTCTCCCAAGTGCTTCAAGAACGATATTCGAGTGTTTAAAAAACTCTGTGGCAATTTTGCGAGGTTTGATGGATATTTTTTCTATGGAATTCTAGACAAACGTTATTGAATTCTAAAGATTATTTTTCTAAGGATTTCTTTGGCAACGTTTTTGGCGTTGATTAATTTTTTCCAAGGATGTATAGGGCTATATTCGTAGATTTTAAGGAGTATTTTACTAAGGATTTCAGAGGCAAATATCCTGCATTTTAAAGACTATATTTCCACGGACTTCTAAGGCAACATTTAAGTATTTTAATGACGATTTTCCGAAGTGCTTCAAGGACAATATTTATTGAATTTAAAGAATATATTTCTAAAGACTTCTAAGTAATTTTTTGTGAGTTTTGAAATGGACTTTTCCTAAGGACTTTTATGGCAATGTTTGTAGAATATTTTTAAGGACTTCTAGAGCAATTTAGGTACGTAATCACGGCTTATAAGGAATATTTTTCTATGGACTTCTAGGACAATGTAAATACATTTTTGGGATATTTTTTCTAAGGACATTATTGATTTTAAACACAATTCTTACCAGGATAAAAATATTTTTTTTCAATTTTTGTGGGTTGTAAGAAACATTTTCTTCTAAAGACTTAGAGGCCAATGTTTTTCCCCTTTTTTGTAGTATTTTTTAAAAAAAACTTGAAAGTCAATTTCTGGGATTTTAAAGACCAATCACGGACTTCAAATGCAAAGTTCCTGGATTTAGGAGAGTATTTTTCCAAGGTTTTCAAGGGTAAAATTCTAGAAACACTCTTCAAGAGCTTATAGAGCAATATTATGGAGTTTTAAGGAATAGTTCTTTCAAAGACTTCTAGAGCAATTTTGGTGGAATTTGAGGTATACGTTTATGGACTTCTGGGCCAATTTTCACGAATTTTAAGGAATATTTTTGTATGAGCTTCAAGGACAATGCTCATAGATTTTAAGGGATATTTATTTTCCCTGGACATCGCTGATTTTAAGCAAAAAATATTTTTATGGACTTTTAGGCCAAATTTAAAGATTATTTTCCAAGGACTTCAAGGGCAAAATTTTAGAAATATTCTTGAAGAAGGAGTTTTACGGAACATTTCCTTCAGGGATTTGTAAGGTGATGTACGTGGATTAAAAAAAACTTTTTTTTAATACTTCTAGGGCAATCTATAAAGGACTATTTTCCCAGAGACTTCTAAAGTAACAATCCGGGTTTTTAAGGAATACATTTGTAAGGAGTTTTAAGACAAAGATCGAGGATATTAGGCAATATTTTAGAACTATATTTGTTTTTTTAAGGATTATTATATCTAAGGTAAATGGTCTTCTGGGACAATTTTTGTTGAGTTAAAAGAAAAGTTTTTTAAGGCAACATTTGTGAATTTTCCTTCTTGAATGGAATTACTAGGCTTGGTTCCTGAGCTCTCAGTATTTTATATTCTAAGAACTTCCAGGGCGTCGGTAAAGAATTCGAGACATTATTTTATTAAAATAATTTTCTAAAGAACTTCCAGGACATTCTTCATGGTTTTTAGAAACATTTATTTTAAGGATTTTTAAGACAATTTTATAGTGTTGTTCATGAACGCCCGTAAATTTAAAGGAATGATTTTTCGGCTGCGGCATCATTCATCGATCCTTTTGAATATTTTTCAAAATGACAGCAATTTTTGTGACATTTAAACAACGCTTTCCAGAGGATTAATATGCTTAATCACTTGTATTTTTAAGAATATTTTCCAAGCATTCATATATACCATGGTCATCGAGAACAATTGTCCGATCATTTTCAAATTTTTTTCCCAAAGGAGTTTTTATTCAAAGGACTTCGAGGGCAATGTTTGTCCATTTTATAAAAAAAAAGATTCTCTAAATTTCTCCAAATAACTTTAAAGTCAATCGCTAAGGATTTTGATGTTCTTAAACCGAGGCTCGGTAAAATCAAAAACTCCTTCATTTGCTATCAAATAACAAGGGACACACAAGGTCCTTTATATTAAATCCACCTTTGCTCCATTCAAATCCATCTTCATCTTGAGAAAGCTTTCCCATCTCCTAGCACTCCCATCTATTTAATCTCGCTGCAAACAAAGGTGGTTTTATTTAAACAAATTACCATCCTTCATTATTATTGTTATCCTAGCCAACATTGAAAAAAATCTCCATTATTACACCATCTAATTTTATCCTTTGCTTTGTCCTCTCCGTATTATTATTAGCCACATACCTTCGTTCATTATTTAGAAACAGAAATGCTTCATTAAATCTTTTATTGGTGCACAAATTAGCTGTAAGGATATGCTTTGTTATACTTAGTCCTTGGACTCGTTCACTTAGCTGTCCTGACAGTTCACCATTTCACCGTTCTCTTTTCTTGCAAGGCAAAATGAAGGGAATGAACGGAGGGAGGAAATTGCCACTAATAAGCACTTCATTCCATTACATTGCCCTTTAGTTGGCATTAAGCTTAAGTATCCTTCACGGCGTATGTCCTGACAACTTAGCTTGCCTTTTTTAGTGTCCCCCCCCCCCCTCTTTCTCTCTCTTGGCAAATCTGTGTAAATTGTAGACAAACAAAAAAATGCTAAGTAAATAAAGGCAAACAATAAGGACTCGAGTAAAATGTCAATGTCAATTGTGCTAAAATGGTCGTCGTGTCGTAACACCAATGTTATTTTTAGTTGACTCCTTGAGAAATATTGTAGAACTCAAATAGCGCCGGGCCACTAACAAGGTTTATCCTTGTTCAAACAATCAAGTGCCGCTCATCACCTATTGTTTTCAGGTGATTAAGAGAAGACAGTTGAAAGACAATTGGCTGTGAGAATGGTAACGAGGGGTGTAATGGGTGTCCAAGGAACATGTGTCAGCAAAGGGAAATGAGAATCACTGATGATAAGAGCAATTGTTAATGTTTAATTACATAGGTATCAATCTTGAAGGGTGGTGGGTTTCTATTGTGTTCTACATTTTTAAAAGCATTTTTATTTAAGATCAGAAATCTGTTATTTGAAAGGCATTTTTTCGAAGTACTTCCAGGATAATTTTCATTGATGCTAAGACAACTTATTTGGATTCATGACCACTGATTTAGTCAATAATTGTCCCTGAACATCAGACGTAATGCTTGAGAATTTTTTAGATTTTTATAGAATTTTTTAGATTTTTATAGAATTTTTTAAATTTTTTTAGGAATTCTAGGACAATTTTCACAAGACTTTTAACCACCCCTTAGAAATATATTTTAAAAGAACTTCCAGGACCAAATTCTTGGATTTTCGAAATTATTTTTGAAAAGAGCCCTAGGGTGAAGTCCGTGGTTTAATAAAAGGAGATCCACGGCAATGTTTTTAGATTTTCAAAAAAAAAAATCACTAAAGGTCTAGAAGTCCTTTAGGGAATGTTCGTGGAGAATATATTTCCCAAGGACTGCCTGGATAATGCTCGTGGATTTAAAAAAAAAATTCAAAGGATAACTAGGACAATGTTTTTTGGATTTTTTTAAAAATATTTTTTATCTTAAGACAATGTTTGGATATTTAAAAATACTTTTCTAAGGGATAACTATGATCGTGTTTTTTAAACATATTTTCGAAAGGATTTTGGTGGATTTGTAATTATATTTCCAAGGCATATCTATGATAATGTTTGTGGATTTCTAAGAGAATATTTTCAAAGAACTTCCAGGACAATATTCGTGAACTTCTAATGAACATTTTTGAAAGGAGTTCCAGGACCTTCAGGGAGACTCTTTATTATAGAAGTCCTTCAATTTGTTTTCTTTCCCTTAGGGACCTTTAAAGCCCTTCTATAAAAGATCTTCTTTATTTTTTTCTTTTCCCTGCATAAAATGCCTTCTGAATGTATTTTGTATATAAAAGATCTTCGGGAGCTCTTCTACTTATGGGAGAACTTGTGAAGTCTTTTTTGTATAGAATACCTTTATAAGGTCTTGTTTCTACAGAAAACATTTAGGAAATCTTCATTTTATGAAAGGCCGTCTGCAAATTTTCTTTCTGTGGAAGATTTTGTTTAGGTTGTAATCTTTCCATAGAATACCTTCGGGAGGTCTACTTTCCACAGAAGCTCTCTACGACGTTTTTCTGTAGAAGACACCCAAAAGGTGTTTCCCTTCAGGATGTCTTCCTGGTATAGGATTTCCTGAAAATGTTCTAAGAACAATTTTGCACTTCCTGGACAAAATTCGGGGAATTCTGAGTACAATTTTTCAAAGGTCTCCCAAGAAAATATTTGAGATTTAAAAAAAATTCAAAGGGTTTTTTTAATAATTTTTCAAAGGATATCTAGCCTAATGCTCTTTAATATGTAAAAAAATATTTATATAGAACTATAAATCTTTTATATAAAATATTTATATAGAACAATACTAGATTTTAAAGATAAACATTGAAGATCTCCCAAGGTAATATTCGCGAAATGTAAAGAAAACATTTCAAAGGATCATTTGTGGATTTTTAGCAAAAATACCTTGAAAAAAATTTCGAAGGGCTTACAGGACACTATTCGTAGATCGCATAATTGTATATTTCAAAGGACTCCCAGACAATATTCGTTTAATTAAAAAATCGAAAATTCGATACTTACGAATTTTTAAGAAAATATTTTCAAATGATTTTCAGGGATTTTTAAGAAAAAAAGTTCAAAGGACAATATTTAAGAAAAAATTTTAAGAACTCCTAATACAAAATTCTTAGATTTCGAGTAATAATTTTGAAAAGGACTTCCAGTACAATACTCATGGATTTTAATTAAAAAAATGAAAGGATTTCCAGGACAATTTTTGTGAAAAAAAATTTCAACGGATTTTCAGTATAATATTTTTTTTTATTGTTAGAAAAAAATCTAAATCAATATTTATGGATTTAAAGAATAGATTATTATAGACTATACAACATTTCCTTAACAATATTTGTGGATTTTTTTTTTGAAAAAAGTTCATAGACGATTCACTACAATGTTCCAAAGTTTTTTAAAAAATGACTTGGCTTTCAATAAATCTTTTTCCAATTTTTTTTTTAATATTTTTTCTTGGCAAGAATCGTAGAATTTTGAGCATTTTTTTTTTTCAAACAATTTTGAAATGTATTTCTACTTTAGAAGAACTCTCAAAAATTATTTTAAGTTTGGCGATCTATGGAAATTCTCAAAAGGTAATTTATACATCAAAGACTTTTGTCGTCTATACCTAGAGGTTCTTAGCAACAGAAGATTTTCTAAAGTATTCTTGCTATAGAAGACCTCTAAAGGATCTTCGACTTGTAGAAGATTGTCTTCGATCTATAAACAACCTGCGGAGGGTTCTATCCATAAAAGAGTGCCAAAAAATATCTGAATCAGATGAACTTTCAAAACGTTATTTATTAAATTTCTTTCATATAATTTGTATTTGTATAAAAAAATTTCGAAGACCTCACAGGACACTATTCGTAGATCGCATAATTGTATATTTCAAAGTACTCCCAGGATAATATTCGTATAATTAAAAAATCGGAAATTCGATATTTACGAATTTTTATGATTTTCAAAAGATTTTCAGGGATTTTTAAGAAAAAAAAGTTCAAAGGACAATATTTTAGAAAAAATTTAAGGACTCCTAATAAAAAATTCTTAGATTTCTTAGATTTACTAAATACAACAATATTATATCTCATACCAAGCCTAATTTACCTCAAGACGTTTTCTATCCCTTACTTAAATGGGGAAACTGCCTTTTCTGGTTTCCTCTCGCGTAATGCCCATACAATTTCTCATTCCACTCCATTTTTTCAACATTATCCCCCATTACCCCTCCCCCTCTAGCAATTGTAATTTAAATCACCCTTCAAGTGGTTGGACAATTACCCGCAAATAACCCTTAAAAGCAATCCCTCGGATAAAACCAACTGTCAACTTCTTAAGCCCATAACAGAAAAGATCAACAACAATAGGTAGTAGAAAAAGCGAAACCAATAACTTGAGAAGGACGCATCACTTGAAATGGAGAAATGAAAATGGTCAAGTATTTTTTTCCTTAAATCAAAGACCATTCGACTTAGCTTCTTTGAAATTATGGACAATAAGAAAATCATAAATTCTTTCCGCACTGGCTCAACATGACACAAAAGCTAAGGAAGAATAAAAAAGTAGTATTTCAATATCTGTAGATTCAAATATTTTTTCCTCCTTTTTGATGCTATTCTTTGCTGATTTGTTATGCCAAATGAATCTCATCTCTTTTGCTTTTGCTGATTTCGGTTTGTTAAGCAGAAAAATCATAGCCAACAAAACATTTACTCAGCCATATACAAATTGATTTCCAACAGATTTTTCTCCACTCAGCCACTCACTCACACATTCACTCACACACACATCATCACTTATGGCTATCAAAATAAACAAGTGCTTAGCATATCCTTTTTATGTGGCTCCTCTTTATTGGAGGGAATTCCAATTCTTGCCATGCCTTCCCTTCCCGCTCTCTCTCTCTCCCATCTTCTATCCTGCTCTGCTCATTTCACAAAGTCTTCCACATCATTCATTGCTCACATCGACAGATAGTCGAGTACTTTGCCTCAGATATTTATACTATGATAATGATGTGTTGAAGTGCTATCTAATGTGTGTGTGTGTTCCGATGCTCGCTTGAAAAATGTGTGGACGTTAAGATAAGAAGGCAGGGAGGTATCTGAAAGGGCCTGGACAAGGAGTTTTAAGAAATAATTCAAACAGATAATGCGAATTGTATTTATATTGTTTAGATTTAGATTTATTTTTATACCCTCCACCATTCTATGGAGGGTATATTAGCTTTGTCATTCCGTTTCTAACTCCTTGAAATATTTATGATAGACCCTACAAAGTATATATATATTCTGGATCAGCGTAAAATTCTAAGACGATTTAGCGATGTCCGGCTGTCTGTCTGTTGTACAGGGTTGCCCATATTCGACGGACCCATCTGGCAACGCCATAACTTTTGACAGAGGTGTCACATCGCTTAATGACATACCGCGTTTGAAGCGTCAGTCCAAGCAGATTTTTACCATGAACCAATACACGCCACGCGAGCGCTCTGAAATAGTTGAAATTTACATTCAACAGAAGAAGTCAATTGTGAAAAAAAAATGTGAGAAGTGCGCCTTCTAAGAACACCATTAAGCGTTTATACGAAAAATTTTCGACTGGTAAGGCTCTTTCTAATCCGAAGAGGCCATATAAAAATCGACCAAGGCGATCGGCCGAGAATATCGCTGCCGTACGAGCCAGTGTTGAGAGGTCCCCAAGAACATCCCAAAAACGCCGTTCTCAGCAGTTGGGCATGGCTCGGTCCACTTTACAACGGATTATTCACATTGATTTCCATTTGTTCCCGTACAAAATTCAATTGACGCAAAGAATGTTGCCTGCGGACAAGCCTCGTCGATTGGAATGGGCCCAAAGGTCCGTCGAATATGGGCAACCCTGTAATCACCCTATCTTTCGAACGAATTAAGATACAAGGATTATATTTTGCACACATATATATTTGGCCAGTAGGCAGGCTAAGTTCCTTAAAGCGTCATGACGGTCCACGTTTTCATATAGCCCCCATATAACGGTACCTTCCGATATTCGGTATTTCCTGATTTTAGCGACATTATTTACCGGAATTATTTCAAATATTTTAAATTTCTTATTTGAAGTTCGTAATGGGTACTGCCTGCCTATGACAAAAAATTTTGTGCGCAGGTCCACGTCTTCGTATAGCCCCCATATAAGGGTACCTCCGTATTTTGATGATTTCAGCAACATTATTCACCGAAAACCATTTCAAATTTCGTATTGGACGATCTTAATGGGTACTACAACCTATGGCAAAAAATTTCGTATGCATGTTCACGTTCTCGTACCTCCCCATATTCGATATTTTCATGATTTTAGCGACATTATTCACTGGAACTGTTTCAAATTTCGTATTTGAAGTTCGTAATGGGTCCTACAGCCTAAGACAAAAAAATGCGTTACAGGTCCACGTCTTCGTACAGTTTTCATTAAAGTGATTGTTTTCGGATTTTTTTTTTAAATTTTCAACTTCCTTCCAAATGGCGGAAAGTATTAAAAGTTCGGTCCGACTGAACTAAGCTGCTTTTTTACTTGATCCAATTTTTTACTTAAGTATCGAGGTAACAATAAATTAGTCAATAGGGCCTTTTTATTGGGTCCCATGTCTTTCACCTTCCTTCCACCACGCCAGTTTGTACCAAATGAGTAAATACGAGCAGCATGCGATGCTTATATTTATGTTCCGAGTGTTAGGTTAGTGGCAGTAATGCAGCCACTCCAGCTACAACGTCTGCCAGATCATGGCAAATGTGCAAGTAGCCCATTACATATGCATTACATTCATCACTTGTGCTACCTTACAAGCATTCATAGATGATTCTCAGCGTATCTCTTGAATGGATGGCATGGCAAATAATATACAGGGTGATGCAAATGTACAAACACCCATTATAAACGACTACCCGCAAACGAGTCTTTTAGAGTTGGAACAACATTGGGGCAAAATATCAATAAAAATAACAAACAGAAATTTGATAAATGATTCCTGTGGGTACATCAATAAATACTCAATTCACGAGCATTCGATTTCCTTCAAAAAAAAAAAAACACCAGAATTAGGATCAGATGGAGAAATCAGTCAATGTTTTCAAAGTGCAAAAAATATGTGGAACACTTATATACAAGTATTGCGAGTCTTATATTCCAAATTCGATACAATTCCATGGAAAATGTGTCAAGGATCATAAAAATAGCGAAAGTCGGTGGGTGATGCCATATAGAAACCGTGGGGCAAAAACATCGACCTATATAAAATATTCTGCCACCGGAGCTAGAACCCATTAATCATGAAAATATCGAACATCGGGAGGTACGAGAACCTGAAACTGCATACGAAATTTTTTGCCATTGGTTGTAGTACCCATTAAGATCGTCCAATACGAAATTTGAAACAATTCCGGTCAATAATATTGCTGAAATCATCAAAATGCCGAGGTACCGTTATATGTGGGCTATACGAAGACGTGGACCTGCGTACAACATTTTTGTCATAGGCAGCAGTACCCATAAATAATAAATTCACGCAAATTCTATTGAGAACTACTAATACCTACATTCAGAAAATTTAGTTTACATTTTTGTCTAAAATTGTTTTAAATATCAAGTGGTACCATCATATGGGACTTATATGTAAAAGGAGGTCCTGCCAAATTGTCTTTGCAGTATTATAGATGCTGGGACCTATTGAGATTTCCAAACACCAACTTTGGAATAATCCTGTTGAAAAATATGGCTAAAATACTCTCAAAAGTGAATATCGGGAGATACTGTTTAATGGGGTCTATACAATCCTCTTTGCAAGGATGTTTTCTGTAGGTTGGGAGCACAAACTAACGATTTACAATAAATTCAGGCGAAAAATATCACATAAACTTCACATATACCCTTAATCCCTTAATCGGATAACTCATTTATCTGGGGCTAAACCAAAACTTGGACCCATATGCCCACTTTTAATATCAACAATTAAAAAAGATAAGATTGGCTGGGTCAAACTTTTTAATACCCTCCAACATGTCGAAGGAACTTGAAGAATTAAAAAAAACAAAACGAAAACTACCACTTAAATGAAAACCGTCATATGGGGGCTATACGAAGATCTGGATCTGCATACAAAATTGTTTGTCATAGGTTGTAGTAACCATTAAGATCTCTCAATACGAAATTTGGAAAGATTCCGGTGAATAATGTTGCTGAAATCATGAAATTACTGAATATCTAGAGGTACCGGTATATGGGGGCTCTACGAAGACTTGGACCAGCATACGAAAATTTTTGTCATAAGCTGTATTACCCGTTACAAACTTCAAATACGAAATTTGAAATAATTCCGGCTTATAATGTCGCTAAAATCATGAAAATGCCGAATATCAGGAGGTACCGTAATATGGGGCCTATACGAAAATGTGGACCGACATGCAAAATTTTAGCCTTCTATCTCAATTTGTTCGAAAGATAGCGTGATTGCAACAGACAGACGCACAACGCTAGATGGTCTTAGAATTTTACGCTAATCCAGAACATATGCACTTTGTAGGGTCTATTATGAATATTTCGAGTAGTTACAAACGGAATGACAAAGTTAAAATACCCTCCATAGAATGGTGGAGGGTATAAAAATTCTACGAACCTAAAATACCCTTCAGTAAAACATTATGCCCCTGCTTCATTCCTTTCGGAATGGCAGATCGCCTTAGAACGATACCTTTGCTGTCTAAGATTATATATATATTGTGGGGTCTTGAATGTAGATTTCAAGGAGTTTCAAACGGAATGACGAACTTAACCCATTCGCTGCGGAGACATTTAACCCATTCGGCTTTCGTTTTAACGTTTCACGCCCACAAATTTTGAGTCTGCTGATTCTGATTAAAAAAACATATGACCGGAAGTGGTGCCTTATGGTACTGTCACATAAATTGAGTTAATTAGTGTTCTTAGCTTGATTTTATCCAATTTACCTATGACTGAAAGTGGCTCCATATGGTACGGTCGTAGAAATTGGAGTAATATGTCTTCTACAGTATGACGGAGGATATAGAAATAATCATATATAGATCAAGGGGACAAGTATACATTTACACCGACATAGCCAAAACTGTCTCTAAATCGTTTCAGCAAAGGTCAGAGATTACAAACTTTTTCTTAGAAAATTTTCTGAAAATTTGACAAAACACGAAAATAGGCGGTCCGGTCACAGGGCGTCTTTTCGGTTCGAAATGTGATTATGGCCTATACATTACTTAAAATCACAGGGTTCCTTTATGTATGGGCTGGGAAAAAATCGGGTTGAATTTCATGCGATTTTGCAAGACGTAACCTACACACAAAACCGTTTAGGTAGGAAGGAAGGAAGAACGCCTTAAAAGACTCCCGAAAAACAAAAGACTACGCAAATATACGTGATCGATACGCCTTTTTCTTTTCTTGGTGCTTTATGATCTTCAAGGTACATGATCATAAGGCCAAACGACAACAATTCATTTTTACGCCAGGTCGTTGAGTTGAGTCCTCAATTCCTGAAAAACAAAAGACGATCTGTACGCGATCGATACCTTCCTTTTTATTTGAGCGTTTTGATGTTCAAGATCACATCATAAGGGCCAAAAGGCCAAAATTCCTTTCTGCACGACATACATTGGGCCTTAAGTCGAGTCCTCAATAGAGAATTTTAAACGTTTTGCAATGTCTCTCTTAAAAGCAAAAGTTAATTGGCGCCTGAAAGTAGGCCATGATTTCCTATTAGAATGGTACTACCATAATGAAAAATCAAAAAATTTAAGTCTGGCAACACCATATTTAAATTTACAAAAATTCGTGCGCCTGAAAGTATGCTCAGGTTTTTGACAAAGTGATTGACACAGCGTTGCCAGACCCAAATTTTTTAATTTTTTTTCGAGCAGCTACTTGCTGCTCTCCGGCAATTTCTGGGCGCCTAGTATTTTCCAAAAATTCGATGGAAAAACGCAAAAATTCTAGGGCGTGACGACATGAACAAACAACGTCCACGCATATAGAGATGCATCACCTGCCTTTCTATCATCTCAATAATTATTTTTTTATTGGTTTCCTGCGTTTTATAGTTTTATAAATAAAACACAGTTTTATTATTTATTTTAAAACTTTTTTATTCATTTACATTATTTTATAATAAAATATTCATTAAATTAAGATACAAAATTGTTGTTTTATTTCAAAAGGAAGAAAGGCCCTGTATATATGTTTGTTCTGCTGTATCGATGGCTTTCTTATATTGATTAGGGACTCCTTAAGATCGTGTAGGAAGTCTAAAAGAGAAAGAAATAAAAATTTTAGAAATAAAAACGAAGAGTTTTGGCAGGTATTTGTTTTCTTTTCTTTTTGTCAATTCAAAATAATTAGATCTTATCCCAGTTTTTATAGAAAAAACGTTAATTAGTTTAGAAAAACCTTATCTCAGGGGAAAGTGAGTAAGGCTTCGCAAAATTCAGTTTGTAAAAAGCCACAATCCTCATCGGATCCCTTAGTTTCTTGTTTGTGAACCGAAAAGCAATATTTTTCGGTCGTATTGGCTAAAAATAATTGATATTTTAGAAAGATATATAGTTTATTGTTGGGTTAGTTTATTGATGGGTTATGAAATTGAAACCCCTATACTATGGCACTCAAGATAGTAGAAATTCGATAATTCCAAAAATTTGAATTGAACAAACATATTTAGATTCAAAATACCTAAAATCCACCGGTTCTTGAAATTGTTCTGCAAGGAGGGTTCACGTCCTTTGAAAATCTAAATCGAAAATTCTTAAAAATTCTTTGAATGGAAAATACGTGTGAAAACTTCAGACCCGTTATCGGAGCTATTCCAAAACCATGGAATTTTGTCGATAATGTCTTCTACACATTAAGTATTCGTAGTAAGAATTTTTATCCTACGGACGACAAATTTTGGTTGGAAAATGAGTGCCTAAAATTCCTAATATCGAAAATCAGAAGGTACCGCTACATACGGATTATATGGTGGGCATATTTCATTAATTGTCTGCAGAGTACTTGAAATGAGAATTTACTTTTTATTGGGTTGGAAAGGGATTTCGTATTCCTCAAAGGCTTAGCATGGGGATATACCGTTATATAGTGCGATGCCAAAAGGGGGATTTATTTTTTTTTATACCCTCCACCTTGAAAAGGTGTAACATCCCTAAATATTCATCGTAGACCCCATTTTTTTTTTGATCAGCATAAAATTCTAAGTGGATTTTGACGATGTCCGCCTATCTGCTTGTCTTTCTGTCTTATGAAATCACGATGCAGTCCACATTATTTGACGTAGAGCTTCAAAATTTGGCACAACCATTTGCATTGTGTCTAGGATGGTTAGTACAATGAGATTTATCTGTCCACGTTTTCGTATAGCCCCTATATAACGGTACCTCCTGATATTCGGTATTTTAATGATTTCCGCCACATTTTTTCACAAATTTGTCCAAAATTGGCAACGGAATTTACGCAGATAAGAAACCGTGAACCTATATGCTTATCTGTGTAAAATTTGGTATTTGTAGTTCGTAATGGGTTCCAGCTCTGGTGGCGGAACATTGTCTGGGCAGGTCCACGTCTTCATATATTGACGATTTTAGTGACATTATTCAACGGAATTGTTTCAAATTTGGTGTTTGAAGTTCGTAATGGATACTACAGCCTAACACAGAAAATTGTCTGTGCAGGTCAACGTCTTCGTATAGCCCCCATATAACGGTACATACCGATATTCGGTATTTTGTTGATTTTAGCGACATTATTCACCGGAATTGTTTCAAATTTGGTATTTAAAGTTCGTAGTGGATACTACAGCCTATGACAAAAAATTTCGTAAGCAGGTCCACATTTTTGGTATAGCCCCAAAATAGCGGTACCTCCCGATATTCGGTATTTATATTATTCACCGATTTTTTTTTCAAGTTTCGCATTTGAATATTGCAATGGCTTATGAAAAAAGTTGCCTATGCAGGTCCCTACGTCGTATAGACCCTAAAATAACGGCGACATTCGGTATTTTTAAGATTTTAACAGAATTTTTAACGGATTTTATTTTGATTTATTTATTTATTTACTTTTTTTTTTTTGAAAATTGCCAAATTCGTTCTAAATGGTGGAGGCCGGGCCGAACATACAATTTTTTTTGAAAGAAAATTGCCTAAAGGTGGGTTAATATATGACACTTCTAATAACAGTAATATGGGAAATTTTTTCCCGTTACAAATATTTCAAGTTGTTGTCGACAGATATACATATTTAATACACTACCAATCTTACAGAAAACAAGTAAAAGAGTGGCCAAGTTCGGCCGGTTCGAACTTTTAATACCCTCCACCATTTTGAAGCATCTTGAAACAATTCAAAAAAAATCTTCGACAAACACCACTTAAACCGTTATATGGGGGCTATACAAAAACGTGGTCCTGCATAAGTAATTTTTTGTCCTAGGCTGTAGTACCGATTCCGAACTTCAAATATGAAATTTGAAACAATTTCGTTGAATAATGTCGCTAATATCATCAAAAAAACCGAATAATGGGAGGTACCGTTATATGTGGGCTGTCCAAAGTCGTAGTCCTGCATAAACAATTTTCCGTCGTTGGTTGTAGTACTCATTACGAGCTTCGTGGACTTATATAGACAATTCTCTTTCAAATGGTAAAGTACTCGGAAAGAACTCCATGTGAGGATTTTCACACTATTCCATTGAAAATGTTAGCTAAAATCATGAAAATAATCGTGGACTTATATAGTCTATACATATATATTCTCTTTCAAGGGGTAAAGAACTCGAAAGGAACTTCATGTGTGGATTTTCACACAATTCCATTGAAAATTTTAGCTAAAATGATGAAAATAACAAATATCGGTAGGTACCGTTATATGGGACACATACGATAAAAAAATAAAATTTTCTCACAGGCTGTAAATACCCACAAAGGACTCCTTGTGTAGAATTTCCAACAATTCCATTGAAAAATGTGGCTAAGATAATCAAAATAACAAATATCAAGGGGTACCGTTACACGATATAGTGGACCAATATAGCCCATCTTCGAACTTGAACTGCCTGGACACAATGGACTTCATTATCCCAAAAAAAAAAGATCTGCATATTATCCTTTGGGAGAGCTAATTTTGTCTCACCCATTATTCCTTTACAAAATGCCAAATCTTCCCTGCTTCCTTCGCCGAGCATAAGAAGCTAACTAATCTGAAGTTGTGGCAACAGCCAACAAGAATCCCTGACCAATATTGTGTACTTGACTATATTGTGTTGATGTTTACAAATACAACAACAAGTCGAAAGAAGAAGAAGACAACATCAAAGAAGTCCATGCATGTTCATACATGTGTATGCGGTTATGTTCAACAACATATGGACAACATGACTGAGACACACACAAACAGACACACACACACACTCTCTGAATCAAACTTAAGACTTAAGTAGATGAACAAACAAACAATTGGTAGTCCATAGTTGGAACTAATACAACACAAATATAAACAAAGGATAACAAGAGTAGCAACAACAACAACAGCAACAAATCAAAATCATTGAAGCAAATTGTAACAGTCCACGTTCCAGCAACACGAGCATGAACAACAACAAAAGCTAAATATCTTTTGGGAATAGATCTTTGGTGAAGATTTTTGGTAACAATTCCTCCCAAGGGGTGGAGGGAGCGAGGAAGGGAAGGGACGGGGAAGAATGCTGTTAATATTGAAAGAAAATGTTCGAAGCTAAACAAAAACATTTACAAAGCCATTGTTGTTTTTATTGGTAGTTTATCTTTTTCATCTCATAGTGCTGATGATGATGGTGATGAAAAGTAA